>NW_024742676.1:0-15715 GCF_018991925.1 Homarus americanus
TTCCTGTTTTCTATGATAATCTATTTTCGGAAAGTTGTTTATCTAACCAACTTTCGCGGAAAGTAGATATTTCCCATTTTTATGATACAAATTTCCTGTTTTCTATGATACTATTTTCGGAAAATTTGGTTATCTAACCAACTTTCCCGGAAGTAGATATTTCCCTTTTTTATGATACAAATTTCCTGTTTTCTTGATAATCTATTTCGGAAAATTTGGTTATCTAACCAACTTTCCCGGAAAGTAGATATTTCCCATTTTTGTGATACAAATTTCCCGTTTCTATGATAATCTACTTCGCAAAATTAGGTAATATTTCCAAAATTCGAATCTATTCCCCGAAAAATCGATAATCTACTTTCTCCTGAAAAGTAGAAATCTATTCATTTCGGTAGATAACCAACTTTCCCGGAAAGTAGATATTTCCCATTTTTTATGATACAAATTTCCTGTTTTCTATGATAATCTATTTTCGAAAGTTGTTTATCTAACCAACTTCGCGGAAAGTAGATATTTCCATTTTTATGATACAAATTTCCGTTTTCTATGATAATCTACTTCGCAAAATTAGGTAATATTTCAAAATTCGAAAATCTATTCCCCGAAAAATCGATAATCTACTTTCCCGAAAAGTAATCTATCTACTTTTCGGGAAAGTAGATAACCAACTTTCCGGAAAGTAGATATTTCCATTTTTATGATTCAAATTTCCGTTTTCTATGATAATCTATTTCGGGAAAGTTGTTTATCTAACCAACTTTCGCGGAAAGTAGATATTTCCCATTTTTTATGATACAAATTTCCGTTTTCTATGATAATCTATTTTCGGCAATTTGGTTATCTAACCAACTTTCGTGAAAGTAGATATTTCCCAGTTTTATGATACAAATTTCCTGTTTTCTATGATAATCTATTTTCGGAAAGTTGTTTATCTAACCAACTTTCGCGGAAAGTAGATATTTCCCATTTTATGAAACAAATTTCTGTTTTCTATGATAATCTATTTTCAGCAAATTTGTTATCTAACCAACTTTCCCGGAAAGTAGATATTTCCCATTTTTTATGATACAAATTTCCTGTTTTATGATATCTATTTTCGAAAGTTGTTTATCTAACCAACTTTCGCGGAAAGTAGATATTTCCCATGTTTTATGATACAAATTTCCTGTTTTCGATAATCTATGTTCGCAAATTTGGTTATCTAACCAACTTTCCGGAAAGTAGATATTTCCCATTTTTATGATACAAATTTCCTGTTTTCTATGATAATCTATTTTCGGGAAAGTTGTTTATCTAACCAACTTTCGCGGAAAGTAGATATTTCCTATTTTTTATGATACAAATTTCTGTTTTCTATGATAATCTATTTTCGGAAAATTTGGTTAATCTAACCAACTTTCCCGGAAAGTAGATATTTCCTATTTTTGTAATACAAATTTCCGTTTTCTATGATAATCTACTTTGCAAAATTAGGTGATATTTCAAAATTCGAAAATCTATTCTCCGAAAATCGATAATCTACTTTCCCGAAAGAAAAAAATCTATCTACTTTTTGGGAAAGTAGATAACCAACTTTCCCGGAAAGTAGATATTTCCCATTTTTATGATACAATTTCTCTGTTTTCTATGATAATCTATTTTCGGCAAATTTGGTTATCTAACCAACTTTCCCGAAAGTAGATATTTCCCATTTTTATGATACAAATTTCCTGTTTTCTATGATAATCTATTTTCGGAAAGGTTTATCTAACCAACTTTCGCGAAAGTAGATATTTCCATTTTTTATGATACAAATTTCCTGTTTTCTATGATAATCATTTTCGAAAGTTGTTTATCTAACCAACTTTCGCGGAAAGTAGATATATCCGATTTTTATGATACAAATTTCCCGTTTATGATAATCTATTTTCGGCAAATTTGGTTATCTAACCAACTTTCCCGGAAAGTAGATATTTCCCATTTTTTATGATACAAATTTCTGTTTTATGATAATCTATTTTCGGGAAAGTTGTTTATCTAACCAACTTTCGCGGAAAGTAGATATTTCCCATTTTTTATGATACAAATTTCCTGTTTCTATGATAATCTATTTTCGGGAAAGTTGTCTAACCAACTTTCACGGAAAGTAGATATATCCGATTTTTATGATACAAATTTCCTTTTTCTATGGTAATCTATTTTCGGCAAATTTGGTTATCTAACCAACTTTCCCGGAAAGTAGATATTTCCCATTTTTTATGATACAAATTTCGTTTTTCTATGATAATCTATTTTCGAAAGTTTATCTAACCAACTTTCGCGGAAAGTAGATATTTCCATTTTTATGATACAAATTTCCTGTTTTCTATGATAATCATTTTCGCAAATTTGGTTATCTAACCAACTTTCCCGGAAAGTAGATATTTCCCATTTTTATGATACAAATTTCCTGTTTTATGATAATCTATTTTCGGGAAAGTTGTTTATCTAACCAACTTTCGCGGAAAGTAGATATTTCCCATTTTTATGATACAAATTTCCGTTTCTATGATAATCTATTTTCGATAGTTGTTTATCTAACCAACCTTCGGGAAAGTAGATATTTCATTTTTATGATACAAATTTCCTGTTTTCTATGATAATTATTTTCGGCAAATTTGGTTATCTAACCAACTTTCCCGGAAAGTAGATATTTCCCATTTTTATGATACAAATTTCCCGTTTCTATGATAATCTATTTTCGGGAAAGTTGTTTATCTAACCAACTTTCGGGGAAAGTAGATATTTCCCATTTTTATGATACAAATTTCCTGTTTTCTATGATAATCTATTTTCGGCAAATTTGGTTATCTAACCAACTTTCGCGGAAAGTAGATATTTCATTTTTTCATGATACAAATTTCCTGTTTTATGATAATCTATTTCGGCAAATTTGGTTATCTAACCAACTTTCCCGGAAAGTAGATATTTCCCATTTTTATGATACAAATTTCCTGTTTTCTATGATAATCTATTTTCGGGAAAGTTGTTTATCTAACCAACTTTCGCGGAAAGTAGATATTTCCCATTTTTATGATACAAATTTCCTGTTTTCTATGATGACTATTTTCGGCAAATTTGGTTATCTAACCAACTTTCCCGGAAAGTAGATATTTCCCATTTTTATGATACAAATTTCCTGTTTCTTTTGATAATCTATTTTCGGAAAAATTTGTTATCTAACCAACTTTCCGGAAAGTAGATATTTCCCATTTTTTGTGATACAAATTTCCCGTTTTCTATGATAATCTACTTCGCAAAATTAGGTAATATTTCCTCCACGAAAATCTATTCCCCGAAAATCGATAATCTACTTTCCCGAAAAGAGAAAATCTACTTTTTGGGAAAGTAGATAACCAACTTTCCCGGAAAGTAGATATTTCATTTTTATGATACAAATTTCCCGTTTTCTATGATAATCTATTTTCGGAAAGTTGTTTATCTAACCAACTTTCGCGGAAAGTAGATATTTCCATTTTTTATGATACAAATTTCCTGTTTATGATAATCTATTTTCGGCAATTTTTATCTAACCAACTTTCCGGAAAGTAGATATTTCCCATTTTTATGATACAAATTTCCCGTTTCTATGATAATCTATTTTCGGGAAAGTTGTTTATATAACCAACTTTCGCGGAAAGTAGATATTTCCCATTTTTATGATACAAATTTCCTGTTTCTATGATAATCTATTTCGGGAAAGTTTATTTAACCAACTTTCGCGGAAAGTAGATATTTCCCATTTTTTATGATACAAATTTCCTTTTTTCTATGATAATCTATTTTCGAAAATTTGGTTATCTAAACCAACTTTCCCGGAAAGTAGATATTTCCCTTTTTTATGATACAAATTTCCTGTTTCTATGATAACTATTTTCGGAAAATTTGGTTATCTAACCAACTTTCCCGGAAAGTAGATATTTCCCATTTTTTGATACAATTTCCTGTTTTATGATAATCTACTGCAAAATTAGGTAATATTTCAAAATTCGAAAAATCTATTCTGAAAAATCGATAATCTACTTTCCTGAAAAGTAAAATTCATCTACTTTCGAAAGTAGATAACCAACTTTCCGGAAAGTAGATATTTCCCATTTTTATGATACAAATTTCCTGTTTTCTATGATAATCTATTTTCGAAAGTTGTTTATCTAACCAACTTTCGCAGAAAGTAGATATTTCCCATTTTTATGATACAAATTTCCTGTTTTATGATAATCTATTTTCGGCAATTTGGTTATCTAACCAACTTTCCCCGGAAATTAGATATTTCCCATTTTTTATGATACAAATTTCCGTTTTCTATGATAATCTATTGAAAGTTGTTTATCTAACCAACTTTCGCGGAAAGTAGATATTTCCCATTTTTGATACAAATTTCCTCTGTTTCTATGATAATCTATTTTCGGCAAATTTGGTTATCTAACCAACTTTCCCGGAAAGTAGATATTTCATTTTTATGATACAAATTTCCTGTTTCTATGATAATCTATTTTCGGAAGTTGTTTATCTAACCAACTTTCGCGGAAAGTAGATATTTCCCATTTTTATGACACAAATTTCTGTTTTATGATATCTATTTTCGCAAATTTGTTATCTAACCAACTTTCCGGAAAGTAGATATTTCCCATTTTTATGATACAAATTTCTGTTTCTATGATAATCTATTTACGGAAAATTTGGTTATCTAACCAACTTTCCCGGCAAGTAGATATTTCCCATTTTGTGATACAAATTTCCGTTTTCTATGATAATCTACTTCGCAAAATTAGGTAATATTTCCAAAATTGAAAATCTATTCCCAGAAAAATCGATAATCTACTTTCCCGAAAGTAGAAAAATCTATCTACTTCGGGAAAGTAGATAACCAACTTCCCGGAAAGTAGATATTTCCATTTTTATGATACAAATTTCCTGTTTTCAGATAATCTATTTTCGAAAGTTGTTTATCTAACCAACTTTCGCAGAAAGTAGATATTTCCCATTTTATGATACAATTTCCTGTTTTCTATGATAATCTATTTTCGGCAAATTTGGTTATCTAACTAACTTTCCCGGAAATTAGATATTTCCATTTTTATGATACAAATTTCCTGTTTTCTATGATAATCTATTTTCGGGAAAGTTGTTTATCTAACCAACTTTCGCGGAAAGTAGATATTTCCCATTTTTATGATACAATTTCCTGTTTTTATGATAATCTATTTTCGGCAAATTTGGTTATCTAACCAACTTTCCCGGAAAGTAGATATTTCCCATTTTTATGATACAAATTTCGTTTTCTATGATAATCTATTTTCGAAAGTTGTTTATCTAACCAACTTTCGCGGAAAGTAGATATTTCCCATTTTTATGACACAATTTCCTGTTTTCTATGATAATTATTTTCGGCAAATTTGTTATCTAACCAACTTTCCGGAAAGTAGATATTTCCCATTTTTATGATACAAATTTCCTGTTTCTTTATGATATCTATTTACGGAAAATTTGGTTATCTAACCAACTTTCCGGCAAGTAGATATTTCCCATTTTTGTGATACAAATTTCCCGTTTTCTATGATAATCTACTTCTGCAAAATTAGGTAATATTTCCAAAAATTCGAAAATCTATTCCCCGAAAAATGATAACTACTTTCCCGAAAAATCTATCTACTTTTCGGGAAAAGGAACCAACTTTCGGAAAGTAGATATTTCCATTTTTATGATACAAATTTCCTGTTTCTATGATAATCTATTTTCGGAAAGTTGTTTATCTAACCAACTTTCGCGGAAAGTAGATATTTCCCATTTTTATGATACAAATTTCCCGTTTCTATGATATCTATTTTCGGCAAATTTGGTTATCTAACCAACTTTCCCGGTAGATATTTCCCATTTTTTATGATACAAATTTCCTGTTTTCTATGATAATCTATTTTCGGGAAAGTTGTTTATCTAACCAACTTTCGCGGAAAGTAGATATTTCCCATTTTTATGAAACAAATTTCTGTTTTATGATAATCTATTTTCGGCAAATTTGTTATCTAACCAACTTCCGGAAAGTAGATATTTCCATTTTTGATGACAAATTTCCTGTTTTCTATGATATCTATTTTCGGAAAGTGTTTATCTAACCAACTTTCGCGGAAAGTAGATATTTCCCATTTTTTATGATACAAATTTCTGTTTTCTATGATATCTATTTTCGAAAATTTGGTTATCTAACCAACTTCCCGGAAAGTAGATATTTCCTTTTTTATGATACAAATCTGTTTCTATGATAATCTATTTTGGAAAATTGTTATCTAACCAACCTTCCCGGAAAGTAGATATTTCATTTTTGTGATACAAATTTCCTGTTTCTATGATAATCTACTTGCAAAATTAGGTAATATTTCCAAAATTCGAAAATCTATTCCTCGAAAAATCGATAATCTACTTTCCGAAAAGTAGAAAATCTATCTACTTTTCGAAAGTAGATAACCAACTTTCCCGGAAAGTAGATATTTCCCATTTTTATGATACAAATTTCCCGTTTTCTATGATAACTATTTTCGGTTGTTTATCTAACCAACTTTCGCGGAAAGTAGATATTTCCCATTTTATGATACAAATTTCCTGTTTTCTATGATAATCTATTTTCGGCAATTTGGTTATCTAACCAACTTTCCTGAAAGTAGATATTTCCCATTTTTATGATACAAATTCTGTTTCTATGATAATCTATTTCGAAGTTTATCTAACCAACTTTCCGGAAAGTAGATATTTCCCATTTTATGATACTTCCTGTTTTCTATGATAATCTATTTTCGAAAGTTGTTTATCTAACCAACTTTCCGGAAAGTAGATATTTCCATTTTTATGATACAAATTTCTGTTTTCTATGATAATCTATTTTCGCAAATTTGTTTATCTAACCAACTTTCCGGAAAGTAGATATTTCTATTTTTATGATACAAATTTCTGTTTTATGATAATCTATTTTCGGCAAATTTGGTTATCTAACCAACTTTCCCGGAAAGTAGATATTTCCCATTTTTATGATACAAATTTCCCGTTTTCTATGATAATCTATTTCTAAAATTAGGTAATATTTCAAAATTGTATCTATTCCCCTGAAATCGATAATTCACTTTCCCGAAAAAGAAAACTATTCACATTTCTGGGGAAAGATAACCAACTTTCCCGGAAAGTAGATATTTCCCATTTTATGATACAAATTTCCTTTTTATGATAATCATTTTCGGAAAATTTGGTTATTAAACCAACTTTCCTGAAAGTAGATATTTCTATTTTGTGATACAAATTTCTGTTTCTATGATAATCTACTTCGCAAAATTAGGTAATATTTCAAAATTCGAAAATCTATTCCCCGAAATGATAATCTACTTTCCTTAAAAGTAGAAAATTCATCTATTTTTCGGGAAAGTAGATAACCAACTCTTCCCGGAAAGTAGATATTTCATTTTTATGATACAAATTTCCTGTTTTCTATGATAATCTATTTTCGAAAGTTGTTTATCTAACCAACTTTCGCGGAAAGTAGATATTTCCCATTTTTATGATACAAATTTCCGTTTCTATGATAATCTATTTTCGGCAAATTTGGTTATCTAACCAACTTTCCTGAAAGTAGATATTTCATTTTTTATGATACAAATTTCCTGTTTTAGATAATTCATTTTCGGAAAGTTGTTTATCTAACCAACTTTCGCGGAAAGTAGATATTTCCCATTTTATGATAAATTTCCTGCTTATGATAATCTATTTTCGGCAAATTTTAAGTCTAACCAACTTTCCTGGAAAGTAGATATTTCCCATTTTATGATACAAATTTCTGTTTCTATGATAATCTATTTTCGGAAATTTGGTTATCTAACCCAACTTTCCCGGGAAAGTAGATATTTCCCATATTTTTAGATACAAATTTCCTGTTTTCTATGATAATCTACTTTCAAAAATTAGGTAATATTTCCAAAATTCGAAAATCTATTCCCCGAAAATCGATAATCTATTTTCCCGAAAAGTAGAAAATTTATTAATTTTCGGGAAAGTAGATAACCAATCCCGGAAAGTAGATATTTCCCATTTTTTATGATACAAATTTCCTGTTTTATGATAATCTATTTTCGGAAAGTTGTTTATCTAACCAACTTTCGCGAAAAAGTATATTTCCCATTTTTTTGATACAAATTTCCTGTTTTATGATAATCTATTTTCGGCAAATTTGGTTATCTAACCAACTTTCCCGGAAAGTAGATATTTCCCATTTTTATGATACAAATTTCCTGTTTTCTATGATAATCTATTTTCGAAAGTTGTTTATCTAACCAACTTTCGCGGAAAGGATATTTCCCATTTTTTACGATACAAATTTCCTGTTTCTATGATATTTATTTTCGGCAAATTTGGTTATCTAACCAACTTTCCGGAAAGTAGATATTTCCCATTTTTATGATACAAATTTCCTGTTTTCTATGATAATCTATTTCGAAAAGTTGTTTATCTAACCAACTTTCGCGGAAAGTAGATATTTCCCATTTTTATGATACAAATTTCCCGTTTTCTTATGATAATCTATTTCGGCAAATTTGGTTATCTAACCAACTTTCCCGAAAGTAGATATTTCCATTTTTATGATACAAATTTCGTTTCTATGATAATCTACTCAAAATTAGGTTATTCCAAAATCGAAAACTATTCCCGAAAAATCGATAATCTACTTTCCTGAAAGTAGAAATTTATTCACTTTCAAAGTAGATAACCAACTTTCCCGGAAAGTAGATATTTCATTTTATGATACAAATTTCCTGTTTCTATGATAATCTATTTCGGCAAAGTTGTTTATCTAACCAACTTTCCCGGAAAGTAGATTTCCATTTTTATGATACAAATTTCCTGTTTTCTATGATAATCTATTTTCGAAAGTTATTTATCTAACCAACTTTCGCGGTAGATATTTCCCATTTTTATGATACAAATTTCCTGTTTTCTATGATAAATCTATTTTCGGAAGATCTAACCAACTTTCGCGGAAAGTAGATATTTCCCATTTTATGATACAAATTTCCGTTTCTATGATATTCATTTTCGGCAAATTTGGTTATCTAACCAACTTTCGAAAGTAGATATTTCTATTTTATGATACAAATTTCCTGTTTCTATGATAATCTATTTTCGGGAAAATTTGGTTATCTAACCAACTTTCCGGAAAGTAGATATTTCCATTTTTGTGATACAATTTCCGTTTCTATGATAATTCACTTGCAAAATTAGGTAATATTTCCAAAATTGAAATCTATTCCCCGAAAAATCGATAATCACTTTCCCAAAAGCAGAAAATCTATCTACTTTCGGTAGATAACCAACTTTTCCGGAAAGTAGATATTTCCCTTTTTATGATACAAATTTCCCGTTTTCTATGATAATTACGTGTTATCTAACCAACTTTCGCGAAAGTAGATATTTCCATTTTTTATGATACAAATTTGCTTATGATAATTATTTTCGGCAAATTTGGTTATCTAACCAACTTTCCCGGAAAGTAGATATTTCCCATTTTTATGATACAAATTTCCCGTTTTCTATGATAATCTATTTTCGAAAGATCTAACCAACTTCTGCGGAAAGTAGATATTTCATTTTATGATACAAATTTCCTGTTTTATGATAATCTAATTTTCGGCAAATTTGTTATCTAACCAACTTCTTCTGGAAAGTAGATATTTCCATTTTATACAAATTTCTGTTTTATGATATCTATTTCCGAAAATTTGGTTATCTAACCAACTTTCCCGAAGTAGATATTTCCATTTTTTGATACAAATCTCCTGTTTCTATGATAATCTACTTCGCAAAATTAGGTAATATTTCCGAACCTGAAAATCTATTCCCTGAAAAAATCGATAATTCATCGAAAAGTAGAAAAACTATCTACTTTCGAAAGTAAAACCTATCTACTGAAAGTAGAAAACCAACTTCCCGAGCAGATATTTCCCCATTTTTATGATACAACTTCCTTTTCTATGATAATATATTTTCGGAAAATTATTATTCAACCAACTTCCCGAAGTAGATATTTCCCATTTTTTGTGATACAAATTTCCCGTTTTCATGATAATCTACTAAAAATTAGGTAATATTTCCAAAATTGAAAAATCTATTCCGAAAATCGATAATCTACTTCTCCCGAAAAGTAAAATCTAATTCTACTTTTCGAAAGTAGATAACCAACTTTCCCGGAAAGTAGACATTTCCCATTTTTATGATACAAATTTCCTCGTTTTTCTATGATACTATTTTCGGGAAAGAGCTATCTAACCAACTCTTCGCGGAAAGTAGATATTTCCCATTTTTATGATACAAATTTCCCGTTTCTATGATAATCTATTTTCAAAATTTGTTATCCAACCAACTTCTGGAAAGTAGATATTTCCAATTTTTATGATAAAAATTTCCTTTTTATGATAATTTTCTGGAAAGTTGTTTATCTAAATCCAACCTTTCGCAAAAAGTAGATATTTCCCATTTTATGATACAAATTCCCCCGTTTTCTGATATTCTATTTTCGGCAAATTTGGTTATCTAAACCAACTTTCCCGGAAAGTAGATATTTCCCATTTTATGATACAAATTTCCTGTTTCTATGAATATATTTTCGGAAAATTTGGTTATCTAACCAACTTCCCGGAAAGTCAGATATTTCCCATTTACATACAAATTTCCTGTTTTCTACATGATAATCTACTTCCGCAAAATTAGTAATATTTCCCCAAAATTCGAATCTATTCCCCGAAAATCGAAACCTACTTTCCCGAAAAGTAGAAAACTATTCATTTCGGGAAAGTAGATAACCAACTTTCCCGGAAAGCAGATATTTCCCATTTTTAAGATACAAATTTCCGTTTTCTATGATAATCTATTTCGGAAAGTTGTTTATTCAACCAACTTCGCGGAAAGTAGATATTTCCCATTTTATGATACAAATTTCCCGTTTTATGATAATCAATTTCGGCAAATTTGTTATCTAACCAACTTTCCCAAAGTAGATATTTCCCATTTTTATGATACAAATTTCCTTTTCATGATAATCTATTTTCGAAAGTTACATTTTAACTAACTTTCGCGGTGATATTTCCCCATTTTTATGATACAAATTTCCTGTTTATGATATCTATTTTCGGAAAATTTGTTATCTAACCAACCTTTCCCGAAATTAGATATTTCCATTTTTAAATTTCAAGCCATGATAATCCACTCGCAAAAATTAGTAATATTTCCAAAATTCGAAAATCTATTCTGAAAATTACAATCAACTTCTGAAAAAGTAGAATTTATTCACTTTTTTCGAAAGTAGATAAACTAAACTTTCCGAAAGTAGATATTCTATTTATGATACAAATTTCTGTTCTTTGATAATCTATTTTCGGAAAGTTGTTTATCTAACCAACTTTCGCGGAAAGTAGATATTTCCATTTTTATGATACAAATTCATTTTCGGAAAATGTTATCTAACCAACTTTCCCGGAAAGTAGATATTTCCTTCATTATGATACAAATTTCTGTTTTATACGAAATCTATTTTACAAATTAATATTTAAACCAACCCGGAAAGTAGATATTTCTATTTTTTAATACAAATTTCCGCTTTTATGATAATCTATTTTCGGAAAATTTGGTTATCTAACCAACTTTCCGGAAAGTAGATATTTCCCATTTTATGTTCAAATTTCCCGTTTTTTATGATATCTATCATAAATTGTTATTTGAACTTCCCAAGATATATTTCTATTTTTTACATAAATTTCCGTTTTCATTATAACTATTTGAAAAATCATATCTAACCAACTTTTCCTAAGATATCATTTTTTGTGATACAAATTTCCTATTCTATGATAATCTACTTCTGCAAAATTAGCAATATTTCCAAAATTCGGAAAATCTATTCTGAAAAATCGATAATCTACTTTCCCGAAAAAGTAGAAAATCTATCTACTTTTCGAAGTACGGAAAGTAGATATTTCCATTTTTACGATACAAATTTTTTTCATGATAACTATTTCAGGAAAGGTTAATCAACTTCGCGAAAGTAGATATTTCATTTTTTATGACAAATTTCCCGTTTTCATGAAAATCTATTTTTCGAAAATTCGTTTATCTAACCAACTTTCGCGGAGAGTAGATATTTATTTTTTTACACTGTTTTCATGATAATCTATTTCGGAAAGTTGTTTATCTAAATCCAACTTTCGCGGAAAGTAGATATTTCCATTTTTTACAAATTTCTCTATGATAATCTATTTTCGGCAATTTAATATTCAACCAACTTTTCCTGGAAAGAAGATATTTCCATTTTTTATGATACAAATTTGCTTTTATGATATATATTTAAAAATTTGGCTATTCAACCAACTTTCCCGGGAGTAGATATTTCATTTTTGTGATACAAATTTCCGTTTTCATGAGTAATCTACTTCGCAAAATTAGGTAATATTTCCAAAATCTGAAAAATCTATTCCCTCGAAAATCGATAATCTACTTTCCCGAAAAGTAGAAAATCTATCTACCTGGGAAAGTAGATAACCAACCTTTCCCGGAAAGTAGATATTTAATTTTTTAGATACACCCTTTTATGATAAATCTATTTTATTATCTAACCAACTTTCCCGGAAAGAGATATTTCATTTTTATGATACAAATTTCCTGGTTTTCTATGATAATCTATTTTCGAAAGTTTATCTAACCAACTTTTCACGAAAGTAGAAATTCCATTTTTATGATACAAATTTCCTGTTTCTATGATAATCTATTTCGAAATTTGGTTATCTTAACCAACTTTCCCGGAAAGTAGATATTTCCCATTTTTTATACAAATTTCCGTTTTTAAGAATTGATTTTCGGAAAATTTGGTTATCTAACCAACTTTTCCCGGAAAGTAAATATTTTGTGATAAGCAAATTTCCCGCTTTATGATAATCTACTTCAGCAAAATTAGGCAATATTTCCAAAAATTGAAAAATCTATTCTCCGAAAATCGATAATCTACTTTCTCCCTGAAAAGTAGAGAATCTATCTACTTTACGGGAAAGTAGATAACCAACTTTCCAGATATTCCCCATTTTTATGATACAAATTTCCTGTTTTACGATAATCATTTTCGGAAATTTGGTTATCTAACCAAACTCAAATATGATATTTCCCATTTTTTGATACACAATTTCCTGTTTTCAGATAATCTACTTAGCAAAATTAGGTATATTGAACCAACTTTCCCGGAAAATCGATAATCAACTATTCTATGATAGAAAATCTATCTACTTTTCGGGAAAGTAGATAACCAATCCTTTCCCGGAAAGTAGATATTTCCCATTTTTTTATAATACAAATTTCCCGTTTTCTAGTGATAATCTATTTTCGGAGTTGTTTATCTAACCAACTTTCGCGGAAAGTAGATATTTCCCATTTTTATGATACAAATTTCCTGTTTTATGATATCTATTTTTATTATCTAACCAACTTTACCGGAAAGTAGATATTTCATTTTTATGATACATCTTTATGATAATTTATTTTCGGAGTTGTTTATCTAACCAACTTTCGCGGAGTAGATATTTCATTTTTATGTGATAAATTTCTGTTTTTTTCTACGATAATCTATTTTCGGCAATTTGGTTATCTAACCAACTCCCTGGAGTAGATATTCATTTTTATGATACAAATTTCCCCGTTTTCTATGATAATTATTTCGGAAAGAGTTTATCTAACCAAACTTTCGCGGAAAGCAGATATATTCCCATTTTTTATGATACAAATTTCCTGTTTCTATGATATATTTTCGGCAAATTTATTCAATCAACTTCTATATTTTTTTATGATACAAATTTTCCGTTTTCTATGATAATCTATTTTCAAAAATTTGTTATCTAACCAACTTCCCGGAAAGCAGATATTTCTATTTTTGTGATACAATTTCTGTTTCTATGATAACTCAAAAAGGCAATATTTCCCAAAATTAAAAATCATTCTAAAAACTATAATCTACTTTCCTGAAAATTATTTCACGAAAGTACATAACCAACTTTCCCGAAAGTAGATATTTTTTTAGATACAAATTTGTTTCTCATGATAATTCATTTTCAGGAAAGCGACCCAACCAACTTTCGCGAAAAGAGATATTTCCAATTTTACGATACAAATTTCTGTTTCTATGATATCTATTTCTGCAAATCAGTTATCTAAACCAACTTCCTCAGAAAGTAGATATTCATTTTTATGATACAAATCTTCTCTTTATGATATCTATTTTCGGAGTTGTTTATCCAACCAACTTTCGCAGATATTTATTTTATGACAAATCAGTTTTATGATATCATTTCTGAAAATTTGGTTATCTAAACCACAACTCTTCCCTGAAAGTAGACATTTCTATTTTTATGATACAAATTTCCTGTTTTGCGTGATAATTTACTTGCAAAATTTAAGAGCCTGCATCCTGAAAAATCTGAAAAATCGATAATCTACTTTCTGAAAAGTAGAAAAGCTATCTACTTTCGGAAAGTATTAACCAACCTCTGGAAAAGTAGATATTTCATTTTTATGATACACTCTGCTTTATGATAATCTATTTCGGGGAAAGATTCGACCAACTTTCGCGGAAAGTAGATATTTCCCTGTATTTTTATGACATACAATTGATATTCGTTTTTACAATTATTCAACCAACTTTTCCTGAAAAGTAGATATTTCATTTTATGATACAATTTCTGCTTCTTTTGTGATAATTTATTTTCGGAAAGTTGTCATCTTTGAATCCAACTTGGAAAGTGGTAGATATTTCCCATTTTTATGTGATACAAATTTTCTGTTTTATGATATTTATTTTGCAAATTAGTTTATCATCCAACTTTTCCCGGAAAGTAGATATTTCCTATTTTTATGATACAAATTTCCTGCTTTTATGATAATTTATTTGCAAATTGTTGACATCCAACTTTCCTTTGCGCAGATATTTCATTTTTATGATACAAATTTCTTCCGTTTTCATTATATTATTTTTGTAATTTAATATCAACTGAATCTCCTTTTGGTGCAGATATTTCATTTTTTGTGATACAAATTTCTGCTTATGACATTAATCAATGGAATGGGTAATATCTCTCAAAATTGAAAATTTGATTTCAAAAAATCGACACTACTTCAAAAGAAAAATCTATTCACTTGAAAAGATAACCAACTTCCATGACATTTCACACAATTGTTATGATAATTTATCTTCAGTTTGTTTATCTAACCAACTTGCAAAAGTAGATATTTCCATTTTTTAGAGGATACAAATTTCTGCTTTATGATATCTATTTCGCAAATTTGCTATTCAAACCAACTTTCCTGAGAGGATATTTCCTATGATACAATTTCTGTTTCATATATCTATTTTCAAGTTGTTATCCAAACCAACTTTCGTGGTGCGGATATTTTCTGGATATAATTTTTTATGAGAATCGCATTGCAATTGTTATTCAACCAACTTCTCCTGTTAGATATTTCCTATTTTTTATGATACACAAATTTCCCGTTTTCTATGATAATTATTTCTCGGTAAATTTGGTTATCTAACCAACTTTTCCCGGAAAGTAGATATTCATTTTTGCATAATACCATTATATAATCTACTTGCAAATTAGGTAATAGCAATAATGTAAAATTGAACGAAGTATACTGA
>NW_024742677.1:0-11348 GCF_018991925.1 Homarus americanus
TCAGTTACGTATTGCTCCCAGGTACACTCTCTGACACTCCCAGGCACACTCCTGACACCCCAGGTACACCTCTCTGACACCCCAGTACACCTGATACTCCCAGGTGCCACCTCTGGGACACTCCCAGGTACTCCTCTGACACCCCAGGTACACCTGAGACACCTCCCAGGTACACCCTCTGACACTTCCAGGTACACCCCTGACACCCCAGGCACACCACTGACACTCCTAGGTACACCACTGACACCCCAGGTACACCTCAGACACTCCCAGGTACACCACCTCTGACACTCCCAGGTACTCCCCTGACACCCCAGGTACACCATTGACCATCCCTGGTACACCTCTGACACACGCAGGCACACCTCAGACACTCCCAGGCACACCTCTGACACTTCCACACCCCTGACACTCTCAGAACACCTCTGGACACTCCCAGGCACACTCCTCTGACACTCCCGTGTACACCTCTGGACACTCCCAGGTACAACTCTGATACTCCCAGGTACACCTCTGATACCCCAGGTATACCTCTGACACTCCCAGGTACACCGCTGACACTCCCAGGTACATGACACTCCCATGTACCCGCTGACATCCAGGTACACCCCTGACACTCCAGGTACACCTAGACACCTGCAGGTACACCTCAGACACTCCCAGGTACACTCTGACACTCCCGGCACACCCTGACACTTCCAGGTACACCTCCCTGACACTTCCAGGTACATCCCTGACACTCCCAGGTACACTCTCAGACACTCCCAGGTACACCTCTGACACTCCCAGGTACACCTCTGACACTCCCAGGTACATCTCTGACACTCCCAAGTACACCTCTGACACTCCCAGGTACACCTCCGATACTCCCAGGTACACCTCTGACACTCCCAGGTACTCCTCTGACACACCCAGGTACACCTGAGACACTCCCAGGTACCTGACACTTCCAGGTACACCCCTGACACCCCAGGTACACCACTGACACTCCCAGTAACACCACTGACACCCCAGGTACACCTCCTGACACTCCCAGGTACACCTCTGACACTCCCAGGCACTGACACTCCCAGGTACACCTCTGACACTCCTGAGGTACCTCTGACGCTCCCAGGTACCTCCTGACACCCCAGGTACACCTCTGACACTCCCAGGTACACCTCTGGACACTCCCAGGTACACCTCTGGACATTCCCAGGTACTCCTCTGACACTCCCTGGTACACACCTGACACCCAGGTACACCACTGACACTCCCAGGTACACCTTTGATTCTGGGTACACCTTTTGACACTTTGTGTATAAATCTTGACACTTTGGGGCAACTGACATAGTACGAATGGTAACTGAATTAGTTGATTGACATTTGGCTGAATGGTAACTTGAACTTGTCTTTGATGGGTTTAACTAGGATTGACATGTTGGCCACCTCTGACACTCCTAGGTACACCTCTGACACCCCAGGTACACCTCTCAGACACTCCACAGGCACACCTCTGACACCCAGGTACACCTCGACACTCACAGGTACACCTCTGACACTCCCAGGTACACATCTGACACTCCCGGTACACCACTGACATCTCCAGGTACACCTCTTACACTCTCTGGTTCTCCTCTGACACTCCCAGGTACACCGCAGACACTCCCAGGTACACCTTAGACACTCCCAGGTACACATCTGACACCCCAGGTACCTCTGACACTCCTGGTACACCCCTGAAACTCCCAGGTACACTCTACACTCCCAGTGCTCCTCTGACACTCTGCCACCTGACACTCCCGCATACCTCATACACTCCCAGGTACACCTCAGACATTCCACGATACCCCTTGACACTCCCAGGTACACCTCTGACACCCCAGGTACTCCACTGACAATCCCTGGACCCCTCTGACACTCCCAGGTACACGTCCAACACTCCCAGGTACACCTCCTGACACTCCCAGGTACACCTCTGACACTCCTGGTGTCCACCTCAGACACTCCCATGCACACCTCTGACACTCCCAGGTACACCTCTGACACCCCAGGTATACCGCTGACACTGCCAGGTACACCCCTGGACACTGCCATGTACACCTCAGACACTCCCAGGTACACACCTCTGGACACTCCCATGCACACCCCTTGAAACTCCCAGGTGCACCTCTGACACTCAGGTACACCACACTCACAGGCACACCTCTGACACTCCCAGGTACACCTCTTACACTCTCTGTTTCTCCTCTGACACTCCCAGGTACACCGCTAACACTCCCAGGTACTCCTCTGATACCCCCTGGTACACACCTGACACTCACAGGTACACCACTGACACTGCCAGGTACACCCCTGCAATCCTGTACACCTGACACTCCAGGTACAACTCTGACACTCCCAGGTACACCTCAGACACCCAGGTACACCTCGGCCAACTCCCAGGTACACCCTCATACACTCCCAGGTACACATCTGACACTCCCACACCGCTGACACTCCCAGGTACACGTCCAACACTCCCAGGTACACCTCTGACACTCCCAGGTACATCTCTGACACTCCCAGGTACACCTCTGACACTGCCAGGTACACCTCCGACAATTCCAGGTACACCTGTGACACTCCCAGGTACACCTCCGACAATGCCAGGTACACCTCTGACACCCCCAGGTACACCTCCGATATTCGCAGGTACACCTCCGATATTCGCAGGTACACCTCCTATTCCCAGGTACACCACACTTAGGTACACCTCTGACACCCCCAGGTACATCTCTGACACTCCCAGGTACACCTCTGACACTGCCAGGTACACCTCCGACAATGCCAGGTACACCTCTGACATTCCCAGTTACACCCGGACACCCCAGTTACACCTGTGACACTCCCAGGTACACTCTCTGACACTCCCAGGTACACCTCTGATACTCCCGGTACACCGCCACTCCCGTGGCCACCTCCGATACCCCAGGTATCCTCTGGCACTCCCAGGTACTCCTCTGACACTCCCTGGTTCACCTCCTTGACACTCCCAGGTACACCTCTGACACTCCCTGGTACACCTCTGACACTCCCAGGTACACCTCTGGCACTCCCAGGTACACAGCTGACACTGCCAGGTACAACCTGACAGTCCATGTACACCTCGGACACTTCCAGGTACACCCTCAGACACTCCCAGGTACACCTCCGACACTCAGGTACACCCATGACACTTCCAGGTACACCCCTGACACTCCCAGGTACACCTCTCTGACACTCCCAGGTACACCTCTGATACTCCCAGGTACTCTCTGGCACTCCCAGGTACACCGCTGGACACTCCAGGTTCACCGCTGACACTCCCGGTACACCCCCTGACACCTGAGGTACACCTCTGACACACGCAGGTACACCTCAGACACTCCCAGGTACACCTCTGACACTTCCAGGTACACCCCTGACACTCTCAGGAACACCCCTGACACTCCCAGGTACACCTCTCACACTCCCAGGTACACCTCCACACCCAGGTACAACTCTGATACCCCAGGTACACACACACTCCCAGGTACACCTCTGGCACTCCCTGGTACACCTCACAGACACTCCCAGGTACACCTCAGACACTCCCACATCTGACACCCCTGGTACACCACTGACACCCCAGGTACACCTCTTACACTCTCTCTGGTTCCTCCTGACACTCCCAGGTACACCCTCAGACACCCCAGGTACACCTACAGACACTCCCAGGTACACCTCTGACACTCCCAGGTACATCTCTGACACTCCCAGGTACAACCCTGACACTCCCAGGTACACCTCTGACACTCCCAGGTGCTCCTCTGACACTCCCTGGTACACACCTTGACACCCAGGTACACCTCATACACCCAGGTACACCTCAGACATTCCCACATACACCGCTGACACCTCCCAGGTACACCTCCGACACTCCCAGGTACATCCCTGACACTCCCAGGTACACCCCTGACACTCCCAGGTACACCTCTGACACTCCCAAGTGTTCCTCTGACACTCCTGGTACACACCCTGACACCCAGTACACCTCATACACTCCCAGGTACACCTCAGACTTTCCAGGTACACCACCGACACCCCAGGTACACCACTGACACTCCCATGTACACCTCTGGCACTCCCAGGTACATCTCTGACACCCCAGGTACAACACTTACACTCCCAGGTACACCTCAGACACTCCCAGGTATACCTCACACATTCCCAGGTACACCAGGCACTCCCAGGTACACCTCTGACACTCCCAGGTACACCTCCGATACTCCCAGGTATACCCCTGACACTCCCAGGTACACCGCTGACACTGCTAGGTACACATCTGACACTCCATGTACACCTCAGACACTCCCAGGTACACATCAGTGACACTCCCAGGCACACCTCAGACACTCCCAGGTACACCCTGACACTCACTCCCAGGTATACCTCTGACACAGGTACACCTCTGACACTCCCAGATACACCTCAGACACTCCCAGGTACACCTCCGACACTTCCAGGTACTCCTCTGACGCTTCCAGGTCACCCTCTGACACTCCCAGGTACACCAATGACACTACCAGGTACACTCTGGACACTCCAGGTACACCTCTGACACTCCCAGGTACACCCTGACACTCCGTACACCTCTGACACTCCCAGGTACCTTCTGACACTCCGGTACACACTCTGACACTCCCAGGTACACCACTGACACTCCCATGTACACCCTGGCACTCCCAGGTACACCTCTGACACTCCCAGGTACAACTATGACATCTGGTACACCTCAGACACTCCCAAGTACACCTCAGACACTCCCAGGTACACCAGACATCCCCAGTTGCACTCTGACACCCCAGGTACACCTCTGACACTCCCAGGCCACCTCTGACACTCCCAGGTACACCCCTGACACTCCCAGTTACCTCCGACACTCCCAGTTACACCTCCGACACTCCCAGTTACACCCCTGACACCCAGGTACACCTCTGACACTCCCAGGTACACCTTCTGGCACTCCCAGGTACACCTCTGACACTCCCAGGTACACCTCACACTCCCAGGTACACCTCTGACACTCCCAGGTACAACTCTGATACTCCCAGGTACACCTCTGATACTCCCAGGTACACCTCTGACACTCCCAGGTACACCGCCACACTCCCAGGTACACCGCTGACACTCCCATGTACACCCCCTGACACTCACAGGTACACCCCGACACTCCCAGGCACCTATGACACTCGCAGGTACACTCAGACACTCCCAGGTACACCTCTGACACTCCCCGGTACACCCTGACACTCCCAGGTACACCCCTGGACACTCCCAGGTACACCTCTCTGACACTCCCAGGTACACCTCCTGTGACACTCCCAGGTACACCTCTGACACCCCAGGTACACCTCTGACACTTTGCAGGTACACCTCTGACACTCCCAGGTACACCTCTGACACTTGGTACACCTCCGACACCCCAGGTACACCTCTGACACTCCTGCGTACTCCTGACACACTCCAGGACACCTGAGACACTCCCAGGTACACCTTCTGACACTCCCAGTACACCCCTGACACTTCCAGCTGCACACCCCTGACACTCCCAGGTACACCTCTGACACCCTCAGGTACACCTCTGACACTCCCAGGTACACCCCTGACATTCCTAGGTACACCTCTGACACTCCCAGGTACCTCTGACACTCCCAGGTACACCTCTGACACTCCCAGTTACACCCTGACACTCCCAGGTACACCTCTGACACTCCCAGGTACACCTCTGACAATCCCAGGTACACCTCTGATACTCCCAGGTACACCTCTGACACTTGTACAACCTGACATTCTCCCAGGTACACCTCTGACACTCCCAGGTACATGATTCACTCCCAGGTACACCTCTGACACTCCCAGGTACACTTCTGACACTCCCAGGTACACCCTCTGACACTCCCAGGTACAAGCCCGACACTCCCAGTACACCCTCACACTCCCAGATACACCTCTGACACTCCCAGGTACACCTCTTACACTCCCAGGTACACCTCTGGACACTCCCAGTTACACCTCTGACACTCCCAGGTACACCTCTCGACACTCCCAGGTACACCCATGACACTCCCAGGTACACTCTCTTGACACTCCCGGTACACCTCTGACACTTCTAGGTACTACTCTCATACACTCCCAGGTACACCTCAGACACTCCTGTGACACCTCCTCTGACACTCCCAGGACACCTCTGACACTCCAGGTACACCCTGACACTCCCAGGTACTCCTCTGACACTTGTACTCCTCTGATGCTCCCGGTACCTCTGACACTCCCAGGTACACCTCTGACAATCCCAGGTGACACCTCTGACAATCCCAGGTACACCTTTGGACACTTCCAGGTACACTTCGACACTTTCTGGCACCCCTCGACACTCCCAGGTACAGCACTGACACCCCAGGTACACCACCTGACACTCCCAGGTACAGCTCTGACACCCCAGGTACACCTCTGAAACTCCCAGTACCACTCTGACCCAGGTACCCTCTGATGCTCCCAGGTACCTCTGACACTCCCAGGTACACCTCTGACACTCCCAGGTACACCTCTGACACTCCAGGTACAAAACTGACACTCCCAGGTACCTTGCAACCCCAGGTACACCTCAGACACTCCCAGGTACACCCCTGATATTCCCAGGTACACCGACACTCTCATGTTACACCTCTGTCACTCCCAGGTACACCTCTGCTCACCCCAGGTACACCTCGCCTCCCAGCCCCGACACCCCCAGGTACACCTCTAACACTCCCAGGTACGTGATGACACTCCCAGGTACACCTCTGACACTTCCTGTGGTACACCTCTGACACTCCCAGGTACACCTCTGACACTCTCAGGTACAAACTGACAATCCCAGGTACACCAGACACTCCCAGGTAAACCTCAGACTCCCAAGTACACCCCCTGACATTCCCAGGTACACCGACACTCAGTTACACCTCTGACACTCCCAGGTACACCTCTCTGTCACTCCCAGGCACCTTGTCACCCCGCAGGTACACCTCTGACACTCTGTGCCCTGACACCTTCCAGGTACACCTCTAACACTCCCAGGTACGTGAATGACACCTGGTGTACACCACTGACATCTCCTGGTACATTCTGACACTCCCAGGTACACCTCTGACATTCCCAGGTACACCTCCGACACTCCCAGGTACACCTCAAACACTCTAGGTATACCTCTGACACTGCCAGATACACCTCTGACACCCCCAGGTACACCTCTGATACTCCCAGGTACACCTCAGACACTCCCAGTTACACCTCCGACACTCCCAGTTACACCTCAGACACCCCAGTTACACCTCCTGACACTTCCAGGTACCCCCTGACACTCCCAGGTACACCCCTGACACTCAGGTACACTTTGACACTCCCAGTTTCACCTCCGACACTCCCAGTTACCCCTCGACACTCCCAGGTACACCTCTGACACCCCAGGTACACCTCTGACACTCCCAGGTACACCCATGACACTCCCAGGTACTTGACACTCCCAGGTACACCTCTGACACTCCCAGGTACACCTCTGGACACTCCCAGGAACACGTCAGACACTTCCAGGTACACCTCTGTCACTCCCAGGTACACCTCTGACACTCCCATTTACACCGCTGTCACCCCAGGTATCCCGTGACACTTCCAGCCCCTGACACTTCCAGGTACACCTCTGACACTCCCAGGTACATGAATGACACTGCCAGGTACGCCACTGACATCTAACAGGTACACCTCTGACACTCCCAGGTACACCTATGACATTCCCAGGTACACCTCCGACACTCCCATTTACTCCTCAAACACTCCCAGGTATACCACTGACACTGCCAGGTTCACCTCTGACACTCCCAGGTACACCTCTGACACTCCCAGGTACACCTCAGACACTCCCAGTTACACCTCCGACACTCCCAGTTACACCCCTGACACCCCAGGTCACCCCCTGACACTCCCGTGCACACACCCCTGACACTTCCAGGTACACCTCTGACACTCCCAGGTACACCTCTGACACTCCAGGCACTTGACACTCCCAGTTACACCTCCGACACTCCCAGGTACACCCCTGACACTCCCAGGTACACCTCTGACAATCCCAGGTACACCTCCTCATACCCCCAGGTACTCCCTGACACTCCTAGGTACACCCATGACACTCCCAGGTAAACCTCTGACACTCCCAGGTACACCTCTGACACTTCCAGGTACACCTCTGACACTTCCAGGTACACCTCTGACACTCCCAGGTACACCTCTGACACCCCTGGTACACAACCGACAATCTGGTGGTACACCAAATACACTCCCAGGTACACCTCAGACACTCCTTGTACACCTCTGACACTCCCAGGGACACCTCTGACACTCCCAGGTACACCTCAGACACCTCTGCAGGTAACTCTCTGACACTGCCAGGTACACCTCTGACACTCCCAGGTACACCTCTGACACTCTGGTACACCTTGACACTTCCAGTCACCTCCGACACTCCCAGTTACACCTCCGACACTCCCGTGCACCCCTGACACTCCCAGGTACACCCTAAAACTCCCAGGTACACCCCTGACACTCCCAGGTACAACGCTGACACTCCCAGGTACACCTCTGACACTCCCAGGTACACTTCTGACACTGCAAGTTACACCTCCGACACTCCTGGCTACACCTCTGACACTCCTAGGTACACCTTATGAGCACCCCAGGTACACCTCTAACAACCCAGGTACACCTCTGATACCCCAGGTACTCCTCTGACACTCCAGGCACACCCATGACACCCCAGGTAACCTCTGACACCCCAGGCACACCCCTGGACAATCCTTGCACACCTCTGACACTCCCAGGTACACCTCAGACACTCCCAGGTACACTGAATGACACTCCCAGGTACACCTCTGACACCTCCCACGCACACCTCTGACACTCCCAGTTACACCTCTGACACTCCCAGTGTACACCTCTGACACTCCCAGGTACACCTATGACACTCCCAGGCTACCTCTGACACTCCCAGGCACACCTCTGACACTCCAGGTACACCTCTGACACTCTGGTACACATCCGACACTCCCAGGTACACCTCATACACTCATGTATACTTGAGCTGTTGTGTACACCCTCACTCCCAGGTACACCTCTGACACTCCCAGGCCACCCTCAGACACTTGTTACACCTCCGACACTCCCAGTTACATCTGAGACACTCCCAGATACACCCCTGACACTTCCAGGTACCCCCGGACACCCCAGGTACACATACAGACACTCCTCAGGCACACTTTGACACCCCAGTTTCACCTCGACACTCCCAGTTACACCCCTGACACTCCCAGGTACACCCTGACACTCCCAGGTAAACCTCTGACAACCCAGGTACACCTTCGATACTCCCAGGTACACCTCTCGACACTCCCAGGTACACCCATGACACTCCCAGGTACACCTCTGACACCAGGTACACCTCTGACACTCCCAGGTACACACCTCTGACACTCCCAGGAACACCCTTGACACTCCCAGGTACACTCTTGACACCCCAGGTACACCCCCGGGACACCCTGCAGGCCACCTCTGACACCCCTGGGTACACATCTGACACTCCCAGGTACACCTCCTCATACACTCCCATGTATACCTCTGACACTCCAGGTACACCTCTTGACACTTGCAGGTACAATTCCTGGACACTCCCAGGTACACCTCTGACACTCCCAGTGCACACCTCCGGACACTCCCAGTTACACCTCACACTCCCAGGCCACCCTCATACACTCCCATGTATACCTCTGACACTGCCAGGTACACCTCTGACACTCCTGTACACCTCTGACACTCCTGTGTACACTCTCAGACACTCCCAGTTACACCTCTGACACTCCCAGCTACACCCTGACACTCCCAGGTACACCCCCTGACACTCCCAGGTACACCCCTGACACTCGGTACACCGCTGACACTCCCAGGCACACTGCCTGACACTCCCAGGTACACCTCTGACACTCCCAGTTACACCTCCGACACTTGCAGCCACACCCTGACACTCCCAGGTACACTCTCTGACACTCCCAGGTACATTCTCTGACAATCCCAGGTACACCTCTCTACTCCCAGGTACACTCTGCCAAGGTGCCCTCATACTCCCAGGTCTTCACACCTTGTGACACCTCTGACACTCTCAGCACTCTGACACCCCAGGCCACCTGTCCAGTACACCTCCACACTCCCAGGTACACCTCTGACACTCCCAGGTACACCTCTCTGACACTCCCAGGTACACCTCTCATGCGTGCTACACTCTCTGACACTTCCAGGTACACCTCACACTTCCAGGTACACCTCTGACACTCCCAGGTACACCTCTGACACTCCTGTACACATCTGACACCCCGGCACACCAAATGCACTCCCAGGCACACCTCAGACACTCCCAGGTACACCTCTGGCACTCCCAGGTACACACCTCTGACACTCCCAGGTCCACCCCGACACTCCCAGGTACACCCCTGACACTCCCAGGTACCTCTGATGCTCCTAGAACTCCTCTGACACTCCGAGGTACACCTCTGACACTCCCAGGTACACCCCTGTGACACCCCAGGTACACCTCTGACACTCCTGCACACCTCTGACACCCCACGTACACCCCTGACACTCCCAGTTACACCCCTGACACTCAGCTCCATGTTCCCCAGGTACACCTCTGACAATCCCAGGTACACCCTAATACTCCCAGGTACACCTCTGACACTTCTGGTGTACATGAATGACACTCTGGTAGTGGGCCACCACTGGACATCTCCTGTACACCACTGACACTCGGTACACCTCTGACATTCCAGGTACACCTCCAACACTCTCTGGTACATGAATGACACTCCCAGGTACACCACTGGGACATCTCCCAGTTACACCTCTGACACTCCCAGGTACACCTCTGACACTCCCAGGTACACCTCTGTCACTCCCTGGTACACCTCTGACACTTCCAGCTCCGACACTTCCAGGTAAACTCTGACACCCCAGGTACACATGAATGATACTCCCAGGTACCTACTGACACTCTGTGTACAATCCTCTGACACTCCTGGCCACTCTCTGACATTCCCAGGTACACCTCCCACACTCCCAGGTACACCTCAAACACTTCCCAGGTATACCTCTGACACTGCCAGGTACACCTCTGACACTCCCAGGTACACCTCTGACACTCCCAGGACACCTCTGCACACCCCAGTTAAGTACCTGACACTCCCAGTTACACCTCCGACACTCCCAGTGTGCCCCTATACCCAGGTACACCC
>NW_024742678.1:0-30960 GCF_018991925.1 Homarus americanus
CAGACACTCAACATTACATACCCCAACGTATTGAGGAGAACGCTTTCAAAAGAAAACTTGAGAAGAGACTCATCACCACAACCGATGTTTCACTTTCTCGGAACACCCCTGGGGCAGGGAGCCCCTGCCGAGCAGAGTACTGGCTCTTTGGAGCTGGGAGACTGCTCACCTGATGCGGGGGATCCTTCCCAGGACCCTTTTTCCCCCCCAAATACAAGAGGAAAGAAAAATAAAGCCCAAAACGCTGACCATATCAACTCTCAGACTTAAAATTCAGTATCATCCAGTGGAATTGCAGAGGTGCTAGGAATAAAGATGCTCAATTTCATTTACTAAAGTCATTATTTCGGCCGGACGTTTTTTGCCTACAAGAGACGCTACTTGCGGGTCACGACGACCCACCTGTATTTGACAACTACACGTCCTACAGGGGAGACAACCTAAGGGGGGTAGCCCTATACATTCGGAGTTCATTCGCCCAACAAAGAGTCAATCTGAACGTGAACCTGCAGGCTGTGGCGTGCAGAGTTAAGATTCGGACTGGCTATGTTGCCATCTGTTCACTATACTGTCCTCCGGGCGGGCTCATTGACGGTGGTGAGCTTGAGGAGCTATTTAACCAACTGCCAGGAAAGAAAATGATCCTCGGCGACCTCAATGCTCGCCATTTGCGGTGGGGCAGTGTCCGGAGTGACGGGAGGGGAGAGCAGGTGGCTGCAGCTATCCTCAACTCCAACTTGTCTCTTCTGAATGACGGTAGTGCGACTCGAGTGGATGAACGACTTGGCACAGCGTCAGCTATTGATCTTTCTATAGTTGATGCTGCCTTGCTATTAGATTGTAAATTTTCTACATACGACGACTCTCTGGGTAGCGACCATTTTCCGATCTGCATTTCTTATGAGTGTGGCGCCCCAACGGCTACTCCCGAGGTGCGCTACAACCTTAGGAAGGCAGACTGGAAGGCCTACTCAGGAGCCGTTCGTATAGACACCATTGGACAAGACATCAACACCAAAATTACACACATACAACAAGCTATAATACACGCAGCAGACTTAACAATTCCTAAGACTTCTGCAAAAACCCACAGGCCTGGAGTTCCATGGTGGACACCAGACTGCCGACGAGTGGTCTGTGAGCGAAATAGGCTATGTCGTTTATTCAATAGAATTCCATCACTTGTTAACTTAATCGAATATAAAAAAGCTAGAGCCAAGGCTAGGAGGGTTCTCAGGGAGTGTAAGAGAGAGTCTTGGCGGGCGTTCGTCTCCACTATTAACAAGGATACCCCTTCCTCTGAGGTACGGTCGGCTATAAACCGGGTCAGATCCAAAGGAGGAGGGAGTTTTATCCCACAGGTGAGTAGTGGAGGACGGATTCTCGACGAACCCCAGGCCATTGCCAACACACTAGGCCAGAAGTTTGCAGATGCCAGTAGCTCCGCCAATCATGATCCACGCTTCGGCGTGTTCCGTGATCGTACTGAGCTCTTGCATCTCGACTTCGAGAACGGGGACGAACAGGGCTACAATCGAGCATTTTCCCCAGAGGAACTTTCCTTTGCTATTAATAAGGGCAAGGGCTCTACTCCTGGACCTGACAGTATACGATACGAGATGATTAAGCACCTTGACCAGGGAAACCTGGACAAATTGCTAGAAGTGTACAATGAGATCTGGACGTCCAGAACGTTTCCAAACTCATGGCACTTTGCCCATGTCGTACCGATCCCGAAGAGGGACAAATGCCCGAACAACACCAACTCATTCCGTCCGATTTCGCTCACAAACTGTCTGTGTAAGGTCATGGAACGTATGATAAAGCGTAGACTAATTTATTTTTTGGAAAGTAACAACTTATTGAATGATCGACAGTGTGGTTTCCGCCAAGGTAGAAGCACACTAGATCATTTAATAAGTCTTGAAACTGACATCTCAAAAGCTCTTTGCAGTAAAGAAACATTAACTGCAGTATTCTTAGACATAGAAAAAGCTTTCGACATGACATGGCGGACTGGCCTCATGATGAAGCTCCACGCCTTGGGTCTGAGAGGTAATTTGCCAATTTTTATTTGTAATTTTTTGCAAGACAGGACTTTTTCCGTCAAATTAAAAGGTAACGTAAAGTCAGACACATTTGTCTTTGAAAATGGAGTTCCACAAGGTAGCGTTTTGGGCCCAATTTTATTCCTTATAATGATTAATGATTTCCTAACACCAGCCCCC
Organism: Homarus americanus; assembly: GCF_018991925.1. Lineage (NCBI taxonomy): Eukaryota > Metazoa > Arthropoda > Malacostraca > Decapoda > Nephropidae > Homarus > Homarus americanus. Next base: position 2,229 of record NW_024742678.1, read on the forward strand.
AGATTAAGTGACCTCAAATTCTCCTTGTTTGCTGACGATTGCGCAATCTGGCGCTCCTCTCGAGATGAGAGGGTATCTGCACAAAGGGTGCAAACCGGCCTAAAAGCCGCGGAACAGTGGGCAATACAATGGGGATTTAAGTTTTCAGTTGAGAAGACAGTAGGAGTAGTCTTCACTAAGAAACGTGACATTAGAAATCCAGTATTAAAATTAAATGATACTCCTATTAAATTTCAAACTTCAGTAAAATTTCTTGGTGTTCATTTTGACCGGAAATTAACGTGGAAAAACCACATTAACGAACTTGAAAGTAAATGTCTTAAAGTCACAAACATCCTGAAAGTTTTATCAGGTACTACATGGGGAGCCGATAGGAAATCTTTATTAATGGTGTATAAGACCCTGATCAGATCAAAACTTGATTATGGATGCCAGTTGTATGCCTCGGCATGCGACACCACACTCGCAAAGCTAACCAGAATACAGAACCGATGCCTTCGTCTATGTCTGGGTGCTTTCAGGTGTACACGTGTAGGTAAACTAGAGGTTGAGGCCCACGTCCCTCCACTTCACATCAGGAGGGACATGTTGACGCTAAGGTACGGGTTGAGTACGGCTAGGAAGCGCGGCACAGGTCACCCAGGTTGGTGAGCTGTTGCTAAATTCCGTTTCCTGCAGCTGCGTAGGTCCCCGTCCTCGGTTGTCCGCCTCCAGACCTTGTGCCAGGGTGCTGGTATCCATTTCGAAGACGTTGATAGATACGTTCCACCGTTGTGTCCGCCATGGGAGAACCCCAACTTCCATGTGGAAACATCGTGGCTTCCGGGAGCGAAGAATGACTTTCATCCTGAGCTCGTGAGGCAACTTTTCTATCAATTTCTTGAAGGATTCAGCGCCTATACTCACGTGTACACCGACGGGTCCAAGACTGACGACAACGTCGGAGCCGGTATCTGGAGCAGAGACGGGGAGTGGAGCTCCCGCCTGCCGCGGCATACAACCATATTCTCTGCAGAAATGTTCGCAATAAATAGAGCCATTGACATCGCAATAACAAGCAATGTCAATGATGTCGCTGTCATTTCAGATTCAATGGCAGCTCTTAAAGCAATTCAAGGTGGTGATACTACCAGCAATGAGATACAGGGCAACATTATTAATAAATTACATGAGTGTGCCAAGAATATTGTACTGGTGTGGGTGCCTGGGCATTGTAACATTTGGGGCAATGAACAGGCAGACAGACTAGCAAGAGCGACTGTGGGTCTCGGGGAGACAACTAATGTACCCTGGGAGACTCAGTCGTGTCTCTCCTTGGGGAAGACATATACATTTGGAAAGTGGCAACTTGAATGGACTAGGTTAAATCTCCACAACACCTGGAAGCCTAATATAGGAAACTGGCCCTCAGCATATAGAAAGAATAGGAGGGAAGAGGTCGTTCTCGCCAGACTAAGGCTGAACTGTACCTATCTGACCCACCTAGGGGCCTATCTTGACAAGTCCTTCCCACCTATCTGTGCCACTTGTAACCTAATTCTCTCCATCAGACATATTCTGACTGAGTGCAGCCAGTACGAACCAGAGCGCCGGCAGCTGGTGATCCTAGCTGCCGAGCAAGGCTTCGTGCTGACTGTACCCGACCTATTGCAAGATAATGTCACCATAAGTGACGCTGTAATAACCTTCCTCAAGGAGACCCATCTTATCGGCATGTTATGATTGACACACGCATGAACTCTTTTTATATCAACTATATGTATGTAACCATGCCTTATAAAAAAATAAAAATGAATAAAACAAAAATTAAAACATACAACATGAGAAACACATCACCAACCTTATCATTACATACAACACTCACATTTATCAAGTTAAACTGACACCCACCAACACATATTCAAACAAAAAGACACGGGCTACAAAAACAAAACAAAAACAAAAACAAAAAACAAAAATCACAGAGAAACCAGTCACCTGACAAGCCATTTCATCTGGTCTGTCACTAACTCACCATCATATCACTCATGCATACCATAATTCATCCCACAAAACAACAAGAAGAAAGAAGTAACCAAAATACCAAGAACAAGAAGAACACAAGAATAACAAGAAAAGAAGAAACAAGAACATCAGATTAGTTGTAACAAGAAAGAAGACCAAGATTAGAAGAAGAAAGAAGACATCAGCTTCGGCCGAAATAGCCTAATGGCGAAGAGGCCAGTAATCCCCAACACCAGACCAGACCAGCCATGAAGGTCATTCTACTCAACGCTCTCAAACAGACAAAACCTCCTCTCAACAAGCCCCTCACCACATAGCAACTCCCTAGCACTGCATTGTACATACAATATATATATATATATATATATATATATATATATATATATATATATATATATATATATATATATATATATATATATATATATATATATATATATATGCTGATAACCACAAGGAAAGAAGAAAACACGAAGTTCCCAAGCGCTTTCGTGTAATTCACATCTTCAGGGGTGAGTACAAACCAAGGTGTATATATACAGAGGAGGGTGAGACCAGGTCCACAATGGTCAGGTATTAGGTAATGACCCTACTAATCTTTAAATAGCACACAACGGTTGGTGATCAGGTCAGATGGTCAGGTGACCCGGCCTTCTCACCTGGTTACAAATCTTCTGGTCTCACCCTCCTCTGTATATATACACCTTGGTTTGTATTTCTCTCCACTCATCACATCGCTCCTGAACGAAGAAGACCTCTCAACAAGACCTCCTGCTGGACCCGGAACTCTGAAGACCGCCCTCTCCCTTGTACCATTGTTGGCCATCTTCCCGGACCGGACCACCCACGACTGTCATCGTCCACAACAACTCACGAGCGTTCTCGGTTTATCGAGCATTAGCTTGCCCTCCCCACTGGTGGTGTGAGTGACCCACACTCCAGCTGGAGAGCAGTTATAGCGCGATATTCCCGGCGTGGTTTGAGCTCTTTTCCTTCTACTACTATTTTTCCTTTTTCGCTCTGACCTAGGGACCTGCACCCTCAAAAGTGTATTCGTCCTGCGGTTCCCCCTGTAACTGTTCACCTCCCTCCCAGGAGATTGTGAACACGAAAGGGGGTTGGAGCAAAACCCATCCCAGCCGAGTCTTTCCAGGAAAACCGTGATCGTGCGGGTCCACCTGGAAAGAGGGTAGCAATCCTTATCCTTCCCAAATAGGCACACTTAGCTCACGTCTATAAGTGAGCAGTCACATACACTAGGAAGTAGGCTTCCCCAACGGGGCTCCGGGAGAGAAGCTCAGGAACCACTCTACGACCACCAGCCAGTGGGGAGTGCTGAAATTCCTCTGCTATTTACTCAACCGGAATAGGTAGGATCTAAAAAAAAAATAAAATAAAAATAAAAAACCGGTTATGGAGCGCGTACGCCCTACTAACCGCGATCCCCGCCTGAACCGCCAACCTGACGACCCGAACTACGACAGGCTTCGCACAGAGAAAACGGACCAGTTACGCGCCTTCAATGAAGCCCTGAAAAGTAGGAACACTGCCACCACCTCCAACAACTCCACCACCACTGCTACCGCCACTGAGGACAACTGGACGAAGGTAGAAAACAAGAAACGCCGACGTGCTTTTTCGGGAAACGAATGCCGTCAAGCAGCCCCAAAGGCACCCATCACCACCACCAGCTCACCTCCAACGACACTGCCAAAATTCCGGATCACGAAAACGGACGCAAAAATTAACATATGCCGCCGTCACAAAGATGGAAAAGCTAAATCCACTGGCCAAATTCTCAGTGCGGCCCAACCTAAAGGGGGAGATGATTATTCACCCCAAAGACAAGGACTCCGCCACCACCCTCGACACTTACCTGCAAAACACCACCACCGTTGCATCAACAAAGCTGGACCCCGCCCAGAAACTGATGAAGTCGGTAGTCCTCCTGTACCCAAAGGAACTACCTCTCGAACCCCTGGAGAACCACCCGAAGATCTTAAAAGCCGAGAGATGCTCTCCCCTGTCCGACAAGACGGCCACCACGAAACAAGTGCTCATAACGCACTACGGCTCACCCCCCAGCACCATAGACCTCAAAACCTGGGGGATCTACGAAGTGAGGCCCTTCGTCCCAGAGCCCCTGCGGTGCTTCAGATGCCAGAAATACGGGCACCATCAGACAAGATGCACGTACAAGGAAATCTGCGCAGTCTGCGCACAGAAGCACGGCACGCACTCCTGCCTCACCAAGTTGAAAAATGGGGAAAAAATTGCCCCCAAGTGTGCCAACTGCGGGGGCAAACACCACGCCTGGAATCCTGGATGCTCCGAGAGAACAAAGAGGGTCCAGGCAAACCGACCAGCAGCAAGACCGGCCCCCACCGCCTACACACCAGCCCCACCAAGTACCATCGTGTGGGGAACCCAAAGGCCAAAACAACAAAGACAACCTCCTCAGCCAGTCAACACCCAAAGTGCAGCCCAGTTTCCTGGCCTCACTACGGCCACACCTCAGCCACCCAAGCAGCAGACAACGACAACCACGAGAAAGGCAAAAGAAGCACACACCAAGGCACCAGAAGGAATGATACACGTATCAGACCTAGCTAAGGTACTGACAACCTTCGCGGAGGGCTTAGCCGGACTACTGGGCCACAAGATCCAACCCACACAGCTCCAAATACTCATGGGGAGCGTCCTCGGGCAAGTCGCCACAGCTCCAGCCAACTCAGTGGAGGAAGCCACGCCGGTCCTCACACGAGTGACAGCCGAGGTACACTCTACACCGAAGAAGGCCACCAGAGAACCCAAGATACCGACAGCTCCCAGAAAGAAACTGGACGTTTCAACTCCCCTGAACCGAACCACGGCCCAGAAGGTAAAAACCACAGAACACGAAGACATGAACCTGATCCAGTTGGAATCGAACTTGGACATCTCCATCGAGGACCACCAGAAGTCCCCGATGAAACAGTGGTGGAAAACGTCAGCACCCTGAACATCCTAACATGGAATGCTCAGGTCATCAAAAACAAGAAACACCTCCTACAAGAAGCAGCAGCCAAGGACAAGCTTGATATCATACTGCTACAAGAAACACTTCTACAAGAACACCACTGTTTCAAATTCAGCGGTTACAAGACATACAGGAGGCATTTCACGCAGGCGTCAACAAGAGGATGTATGATCTTGGTCAAGTCAAGCATACCCTCCGCCGATGTCACGCAGCAATTTCCATGTGGGGAAAACATCGAGACACAGGCCGTCAAAGTAACCCTCCAAGAACGGGAATTAACTGTTCACAACATCTACAAGAACCCAAGGGGCTCACTGGAGGTTACTCAATTATTTGCTTCGGCCGCTGACCACGCCACACTCATAGGAGGGGATTTCAACGCACATCATCCCTTCCTAAGCTCGGCAAGCCCCACAAATGAAGACGGCCTACACCTATACACCACCTTTCAAGATACACCCGAGATCTGCCTCCTGAACACCGGAGAGCCCACCCACACTAGGGGAGGAAGGCTAGATCTAACCTTCGTCTCCAGTGCACTACAGCCTTCGGCCTCCTGGCAGATACACCCCACGCTGACCAGCGACCACTTCGCCACCCTAACAACGCTGAAGGTGAACAAACTCCCCACTCCACCCCCCCCGAGATGGAGATACAATACCCAAAAGGCAGACTGGGGACTCTTTAAGAAACACCTGGCTAAGTGGCGCGAAAAATCACAGCCGGCCGGCGCAGCACCCGTGGATGAGACAACCCTCCACCACCAATTGGTCGAGGCATTTCACCAAGCGGCAGAAGAGGCCATCCCAAAAACAAAACCCACATCAAGACAGTACAATGATTACTGGTACTACTGTCCCAGGGTGAAAGAACTCAACCACAGAGTGAACATGGCCCGAAGAAACTACAGGAGACATCCCACGGCAACAAACAGACATCTCCTGCAAGTCATAGTTAAGGATACCAGGGAAGAGAAGGAAGAAATAAAAAACGTAAGCTGGCTCAAGTGGTGCTCCGAACTGAACGAGCACACCTCCCTTGGCAAGATGTGGGCCCAGATCCGAAGGGCATCTGGGAAGGCAACACCACCACCACCAACCCATCCCAACCCAGAAGAGGAAGCCGAGAGACTTGCAAAACTGTTCTCTGACCGAGCAGCAACGAAAAACCTCCCGAGACAGGCGGAGGAGAGACAACGGCGTCTGCGACAGGTCAGACTCCAGATGATCGAAGAGGCCTGCAACAGTGAAGATGACACTGACAGACCATTCAACCAGCAAGAACTCCAGAAGTCGCTAAAACGAAGCAAGGACACAGCTCCAGGGGCCGACAGGATAACCTACTCCATGCTTTCTCATGCCGGTACAGCCGGACACGAGGCTCTGCTGCAAGCCATCAATGCTTCGTGGACAGCACAAAGACTCCCACCGGAATGGAAGAAGGCAGATATACAGCCCATTCCGAAGCCCAGAGAACCAGACAAACCGAGGCCCATCTCCCTTCTCAGCTGCATAGCGAAGACGGGAGAAAGAATGGCTCTCAACCGACTCAAGTGGAAAGTAGGCAGCCCACACCCTCACATCTTTGCTTACACCGAGAACACCGGCACAGGCAACAACATCGCCGAGATACTCAGCACAGTGGACAACAAACCAGCTCTGGTGGTCTTCCTCGACCTGGAGAAAGCCTTCGAACTAGCAAATCCATTGGCCATTACAACTACGCTCGCTAAAAAAGGCGTCAAAGGAAGGTTGCTGGGGTGGATCCAGAACTACCTCACACAGAGAGAAGCACGAGTACGCTTTCAGGGAGCAACCTCAAGCTACAGGGTCCATGAAAACGGAACCCCACAAGGAGGCATCCTCAGTCCAATGCTGTTCAATGTCCTGATGGAAAATCTAGTCAAACTTCCTTTCAGACAAACAGCCAAGCTCCTATGCTATGCAGACGACTTACAGCTTATAGTAAGAGGATCAAACAGACTAGCCAACACGCAACACGCACTCCAACTTATAGAAGAGGAGTGCAACAGACTTGGACTCAAGATAAATCCAGCCAAGTCGAAAGCGATGGCCATCTGCACAGACACACCAGACAAGATGCTCTCCATACAAAACACGCCGGTAGTCTGGACCAACACCCACCAGTGTCTTGGAATCTGGTTTGACCAGAAACTCACCTTCAAGCCGCAACTCGAGTATCTCAGGCACAGGACGAAGAGCAGACACAATATAATGAGGTCGCTCACCAGCAAATCCGCAGGAGCAAACCTTCATGTGCTCAAAGCCTACTACACGGCCGCCATCAGATCGCTGGTAGATTACAGTGCTCCAGCACTCATTGGACTGAGAGAAGACCAAATAGCTAAGCTAGAAGTCATCCAAAACAATGCTCTCAGGACCATGCTCGGAGCACCCATGTGGACCAGAATTTGCAATCTGCAAATGGAAACCGAACTACCACCCCTGGCAGTACGAGTCAAGCAGGTGACAGCCGGTCTCCTTGCCAAAATCTGTAGAGCAGACAAGCCCACAGTTGCCAAGATTCGAATCAGTGCCTCCCTCCACCTCGACCACAGAGTGCGAGGGGCCACCTGGTCGCACGAGGCAAGCGAGGTCATCCGACACCTGCAAGCAGAAACACTCGTCAAGAACAACCAAGACACACGAGACAATGGTTACGCTGTTCCTCTACCATGGAGCCCTCCACCAGCCACACTCAAATTCACCGACCTAGGCGATAGTAAAGCCAACCTCCAGAAGGAGGACCTCAAAAAAATAACTCTCCAAGCCATAGCCACCGAGACACCGGCTGATGCAGCATCATACTTCACAGACGGCTCGGTGGACCCAAAATATCATAGATCCGGAGCGGCCTTCTACACCCAAGGTCAGACCCTCCAATGGAGACTTTCCAATGACTGCTCCACCCTACAAACAGAACTGGTAGCAATCTCAGAGGCCCTACAACACGCTGCAACACAACAAGTCCATCATAATTCACACGGACTCGAAATCGGCCATGCAGGCGCTGCAACACAGTCAACCAAGAGACAACGTCCACATCATCACCTCGATCCTCGCACAGCTACAGGAATTCCAAAGCCAAAACCGACCAGTCGTCTTACACTGGATTCCCAGTCATGTAGGGATCGGAGGAAACGACGTGGCAGACGAAGCAGCCAAGGCAGCTACACGTTCTAGTAGCGTACACATCCAAGTTCCAGCAAGTGTGCAACAGATCAAGAATCACCTCAGAAAGACTAGCAAGCTCCACATCAAAAAGAGCTTCCTTCATGCACTCAACGCTGGTTCCCAATCAGCCAAATGGTACCTGGCGGCCACAAAAGGGGAACCACCTTTCGCTGACAAGAAAACTCCAAGACAAACCCAAGTCAGCCTTCATCGACTACGACTAGGGTACAAGTGCTCCTGGCAGATGATCGGAAATGACGTCATGGATTGCACCTACTGTCAGGAGCCAGCAGCCAACCCACTTGAACACTATCTCCTCGACTGCGAGGTCACACAAAGCCTCCGAAACAGAACTCAAATCTCCCAAGAAACACACACAACACCAGCGGCCACTCTAACCCGAAAGGCCCATACAGACCACATTCACCACCTACTCCGGGTCACCACCCAGATAGCTTAGAAAGCATCCTCTCCCAGCAAGTGCGGACCCCAGTTCGGGGGGCGCGCCACTCCGAAACTGACCACGTCTAAGAGTGGGGGTTGGTGGTAAGCGTCCACTGATCGGGGGTCCGCTCACACTTGCAACCTGCAGTATCCCTCCAATCTGCAGGTGGGACCACCTCCAATCCCAATCCGGTCTGGCTGCTCCTGGAGCTCCAGCCGGAACCACCAAACGGGCCGCCTATAGGCAAAGGCCCGTGTCGGACTACGGTCCGACAATCTCAACAACAACAACAGCCTGAACCGCACTGACTGCTGGACCCGGAGCTGCGAAGACCTGCCTCTTTTGCTGCATGTTTGAGCAGTCTGCAACTTTGTTGTGATAAGACACTCAATCCTAGTGATTGTACTTACTCAACATAGTGACGGTGTAATTACCATCGCAGATTGCACGGAAAATTCCAACTTTTGGAAAAAAACAAATATTTGGGCTCCCCAAATTTTGACTACTACCCGTGCGTCTACGTCCTGGATTGGCCAATCAGTGGTGCCCCACGGTGGCGTGATACATGCACGTTTACTGCGGTGCTCTGATTGGCTAACCGAACGTGGCGTGGTAGGTAGGCTGTTTCTACTCTCTAAGTCCTCTTCTTTCCTTTTTTCATCCCCCTCATGCACTCCGTTCTTTGAACGGGAGGCGGGACTTAGCGATACGGTCGATCCGGCAAGGGAACCTGTGATAGTGCAGGGCACCCCTTGTCCGGGGGTCACCGGTAGGTGGCAACTTTCTTAGACATAACTATAGTCACAGGTAACCTGGGTGCAGAACCCTACGAGCCCGACGCCCGTCCAAGAGGGGGGGGCGGGGTCACTGCTCCCAGGCAGGAGCCCTGTGTTATAGGTAGGATTAGATGTAATCAAGAAGATGACAACAAGCATTAGAATAAAACATAGAGATAAGGGACACTCTATTGGAAGGGGAAAAGTGGCAGAAATCACTTACAACAAATTGCAAGTCCCACTAACACGAATATTCAACACCAATGAAGGTTTTAAAGTAATCTGTAAAGATGACTTTGGTTCAGATAAAATCCTTTCAAAAGAAGCCAGAGATATATTTTTCAATGAAGGCCTTGTTGTTGTCATGCCACAAGAACAAAAAGCAAAAAGATCAGTTTTCGTTCGTCAAGTCGACCAAGAGATCGGGAGAAAGACATCTGAAGACCTGAAGGATGAACTGGAACGCCAAAACAGGTGGATGAAGATTGAAGAAGTCATTAAGATAAAAGACTATACTCATGTTTTTAAGATTACTTTTGAAGAAGTGTCAATGGCTGAGAAAGTTTACAACAGGGCTTTCTAATATTCAACATGTCAGTCACACCACATCAAATAAAGAAGGAGACATTCATCAGTCTGCAAACTTGCTTCTCCTGCTACAAATATGAAGAACACACAACGAGAGACTGTCCGGAAAAAGAAAAAAAAGTACTGCTCAGATTGTGCAGGCGACGACCATACCTACACTGAATGTAAGAATACACATGTTGGCTGTCTCAACTGTAAGAGAAACGGGAATGCATACATAGGACATAGGACGTTAGCAATGGCATGCCCAATAAAAAAACACATGATAAAGTATAAGGAACAAGAAACAAGGAAAAAGGAACAAGACAAGAAGGATACGACATACGTCGAAATAGCCAAGAGAGCGATCCAAGAGGCTCATAGACCAGAATCCATCATATTAAACCTAAGTGAGCCAATACATGATAAGGTAATGATTAGTATGATCCATGCACATTTGCACAATATCATTGCACCCGGATCATACAATGAGGAATTAAGGAAAATGTTTAAATTGAATAGCCTACCAGAGATGATATTTCCAGAGAATCCACAATCCGAAAAACTATTTCAGGCAACATATGCAAGCGAACTGAGAGAAAGATTACAGCTAGACAAACAAAGGTTTGAGCAAGGAGCAACAGCTGATACACAAGGAACACAAGCGACTGATAGAGATCCCAGACAAATGACTAGAAGTGACAAAGAGAAGATAGAAATAACAAAAGGACAGACTACAAGACAAAGGATAAGGAGGAGAGAAGATAAGATGGAAACTGATCACAATATGCAACCTGAATCTGCTGAAGATATTGGATTAAAAGTTATCACTACAACAAAACATGGAATCCCAACATCGAGACCAACAGGAGGGACAATAGCAAAAAACTGTGAAGGAGGGATATACAAGTGGACATATCAAGAAAAATCCCTAAGTGAAGATTATGTCTGGTCACTAATCACTACGGACAAACTAAAGATTACGACCAATGACTTTAAAATAGTAGACCCGTCAGAGTTTAGAAGAGTCAGAAGCGGGAAACAGGATGATAGGTCTCCACTTCAACAGTTACAATCCAAGTATAAGAAATAATGGACAATAGACAAACAGTAAGAACTTTAAGAATAATACAACATAACGTAAGAAACTGGAAGACCGAGAGAATTAACCTAAGTAATATATATCAAGAAATTGACCCTGACATTATACTAATAAACAGTCACGGTGAGACAGAAAACAATAACATAAAACTCTTTAACTATTATGTAAACCAAAGAAATAAATCGGGCGAGAAAAATGACGGAGTAGCTATAGCGGTTAAAAGAAACTTAAAATTTAAACTAATTGATGACTTCCAGGATGAATTTCTAGCAATAAAAATAAATACAACTCAAGGAGACGTAATTATTGCTACTACTTATCTCCCACCGAGACGACCCTACTTACCTATAGAAGATCTATTAAAATTGGCTAACAATAGTCATCCGATGTACATCTTAGGAGACTTTAACGCCAGACATAGGATCTTTGACAATACAAATAATAACGTCGTGGGAAACGCCCTTAATCAATTAATAAATTTAGGGAAAATCAACCATCTGGGTCCTAACTTTCCAACCTGGAGAAATCACAATACACAATCGACACCAGACAAAATTTTTACCAACAACAAAGCCTTTTTCAATTACCATATAATACAGGGACCTCTTACAGGCAGTGACCATCTGCCAATTATACTAACACTGTCAACAAGCCCCATACAGATACCAATAAGAAAGAGACTGAAAATGAGTAAAACAGATTGGGACAGCTTCAAAGACGACTTAAGTAATCACCACTCGATTAACCTACAAGGGAAAACAACAGAAGACATAGACTCAGAAATGGACAGACTGCACTCAGCAATAAAAACATCTATAACCAAACACACTCCTACTTCACACTTTAGAACATTACCCAACAACAGACTATCAGAAGAAGTTAAATTAATCCAGACCTATTACAATGAAATAAACAGGTATATGGGAAGACACGGCAGTAACAGATGGCTATATACGACACAGATAGCACTACAGATAAAATTAAGAGACGCATGTAAGGAAGCAAACAATAAAAAATGGAATGATATTATAATGGCGGCTGACATGACTAAAGACACAAAAACATTTTGGACTTCCATAAACAAGATGATGGGGCACAACAAGCAAAAAACACCATACATTAAAGACCAAAATGGAACAAAATTGTACGAGGAAAATGAACAAGAGTCAGTATTCAAAAGGGAATCGGTAAAAGTTTTTAAAATATCAGATGAGGAAAATGAAGATTTTGATAGTGAACACGAAGAAAGGATAGAAGAAGAAATGGGAAGACATATACATAGAATCACCCCAAGGCAATATATAGACACTAACTTATTACCTAATAATCAAATAATAACCATGGGAGAAATGATGCACTGTCTGAGGAAGTTTAAGGAAAAAGCCCCTGGGCTCACAGGTATTACACGAAATATGACCATGAATCTACCTGAAAACATTTTAAATACACTATTAAACATTTATAACGCATGCTTAATAACTGGTTACTTTCCAGACAAACTAAAATATGCTAAAATGATATTTATTCCGAAGGAGGGTAAGGACAATAAGGAAATATTAAACTACAGGCCAATATCTTTATTAGAAATTACTGGGAAACTCTTGGAAAAAATTTTAAATACAAGATTTATAGCCTTTTTAACACATGGGAAAACTAACAACAGACAACATGGATTTATGCCCAATAGAAATACCCTAACTGCAATAGCTATAATAACGGAAATAATTGCAATAGAAAAAAACAAGGGTAACCAGATCAATATAATTTTAAGGGATGTTTCTAAGGCCTTTGATAAGGTTTGGCATTTAGGCTTAAAATATAAAATATTAAAACTGGGACTTAATGAATACTTTCTAAGAGTATTGTGTAACTATTTAGATGGTAGGAGAGCACAAATTCAAATTGGAAACTTTTTGGGAACTATGTTTAATCTTGAGAGTGGAGTACCTCAAGGAGGATGCCTTTCTCCAACACTATATACAATTTATACTTCAGACACACCTCAACCTACCCCCTTTAGCGAATATGTAATGTTTGCTGATGATATTACTCAAATAGTATCATACCCAAGAAAATCAACCCAATTTATGGCACTCTACACGGTAAGAGCGATAAAAAACATAAATGATTTTGAGAAAAAATGGAAAATTAGGACAAATAAGAACAAATTCAAGATAATACCAATAGCCAAGATTAAAACAAGTCCAGTAATAGTCGACAAGGAACTATACACATACGAGACTGAAGGCAGGATGCTTGGATTAAAACTAACATACTTAAAAGATAAAGAACGACAGGCAAGAATAAGATTATCAAAAATAAAACGCTTTAAGAACCTTAGCATTAATAACAAGAGAAAGATATATATTGCCCTTGTCAAATCAATTATGGACTACCCACCCATCCCATTGAACACCCTTAGTAAAACGTGCAATAAAAGGTTACAAACAGTACAAAATATAGCCCTTAGATTTATATATAACATAAAATATACAGATCACATCAGTAATGAACAGCTACACAAGAGAGCAAATCTCTTAGCAATCAATGTAGATATACACAACAAAGCTGTAAATATTTGGAAAAAAGTGACTGAAATTAACACAGAAACATATCAAAACTGGATAAATAATATAGACAACGAAGAATTCCAAGAACACAGTTGGTTTAAATCAGCCAGGAAGAAAGTAATTGAACCATCTCCTGCCCCAATATACATATAAAACCTTAATAAAGAGAATAAAAGATGAGAGTGACCTACCAGCTCCATTAAGAACCTGGCAGGCCTCTCCATACAGTGTACCTTTAGACTAACATAACTAATATTTAACAATTAACATTTAACATTGAACTAACATCTTAGCAAAAAAAAAAAATGTGATTATCCTCCCAGCTACACAAGGACCTGGGCGGGCTCACTAACTCCGAAAAAAATAAAATAAATAATAATAATAATAATAATAATGTGATTACCCTCCCAGCTACATTAGCCAGGAAGAAGTAATTGAACCATCTCCTGCCCCAATATACACATTTACACATAAAACATTAATAGGGGAATAAAGATGAGAGTGACCTACCAGCTCCACTAAGAACCTGGCAGGCCTCTCCATACAGTGTACCTTTAGACTAATACAACTAACACTTAACTAACACCTCAAAAAAAAAAAATGTGACTACCCTCCCAGTTACACAAGGACCTGGGCGAGCTCACTAACTCCAACAATAATAAAAATAATAATAATAAGCAGCATTATATAAATAAACCAATATTAATACAAAGGTCTGACAACCCAAGGGAGCAGAACAAAGACAAAACACCAATAAGAAAGATGAAGCGATCTGGTTGAGCCCAGATTCTTTCTACTCCTACTGTATTTCAGTTTCACCACTTTTCCTTCAACTCCTAATAATCTTCTTTCACCTCTTAACTAAAGACTTCGTATCGTATCACTTCTCACATCGCTCCTGAACTAAGAAGACCTCTCAACAAGACCTCCTGCTGTGAAGACCGCCCTCTCCCTTGTACCATTGTTGGCCATCTTCCCGGACCGGACCACCCACGACTGTCATCGTCCACAACAACTCACGAGCGTTCTCGGTTTATCGAGCATTAGCTTGCCCTCCCCACTGGTGGTGTGAGTGACCCACACTCCAGCTGGAGAGCAGTTATAGCGCGATATTCCCGGCGTGGTTTGAGCTCTTTTCCTTCTACTACTATTTTTCCTTTTTCGCTCTGGCCTAGGGACCTGCACCCTCAAAAGTGTATTCGTCCTGCGGTCCCCCCTGTAACTGTTCACCTCCCTCCCAGGAGATTGTGAACACGAAAGGGGGTTGGAGCAAAACCCATCCCAGCCGAGTCTTTCCAGGAAAACCGTGATCGTGCGGGTCCACCTGGAAAGAGGGTAGCAATCCTTATCCTTCCCAAATAGGCACACTTAGCTCACGTCTATAAGTGAGCAGTCACATACACTAGGAAGTAGGCTTCCCCAACGGGGCTCCGGGAGAGAAGCTCAGGAACCACTCTACGACCACCAGCCAGTGGGGAGTGCTGAAATTCCTCTGCTATTTACTCAACCGGAATAGGTAGGATCTAAAAAAAAAATAAAAAAAAAAAAAAAAAACCCGGTTATGGAGCGCGTACGCCCTCCTAACCGCGACCCCCGCCTGAACCGCCAACCTGACGACCCGAACTACGACAGGCTTCGCACAGAGAAAGCGACCAGTTACGCGCCTTCAATGAAGCCCTGAAAAGTAGGAACACTGCCACCACCTCCAACAACTCCACCACCACTGCTACCGCCACTGAGGACAACTGGACGAAGGTAGAAAACAAGAAACGCCGACGTGCTTTTTCGGGAAACGAATGCCGTCAAGCAGCCCAAAAGGCACCCATCACCACCACCAGCTCACCTCCAACGACACTGCCAAAATTTCGGATCACGAAAACGGACACAAAAACCACATATGCCGCCATCACAGAGATGGAAAAGCTAAATCCACTGGCCAAGTTCTCAGTGCGGCCCAACCTAAAGGGGGAGATGATCGTTCACCCCAAAGACAAGGACTCCGCCACCACCCTCGACACTTACCTGCAAAACACCACCACCGTTGCATCAACCAAGCTAGACCCCGCCCAGAAACTGATGAAGTCGGTAGTCCTCCGGTACCCAAAGGAACTACCTCTCGAACCCCTGGAGAACCACCCGAAGATCTTAAAAGCCGAGAGATGCTCTCCCCTGTCCGACAAGACGGCCACCACCAAACAAGTGCTCATAACGCACTACGGCTCACCCCCCAGCACCATAGACCTCAAAACCTGGGGGATCTACGAAGTGAGGCCCTTCGTCCCAGAGCCCCTGCGGTGCTTCAGATGCCAGAAATACGGGCACCATCAGACAAGGTGCACGTACAAGGAAATCTGCGCAGTCTGCGCACAGAAGCACGGCACACACTCCTGCCTCACCAAGTTGAAAAATGGGGAAAAAATTGCCCCCAAGTGTGCCAACTGCGGGGGCAAACACCACGCCTGGAATCCTGGATGCTCCGAGAGAACAAAGAGGGTCCAGGCAAACCGACCAGCAGCAAGACCGGCCCCCACCGCCTACACACCAGCCCCACCAAGTACCTTCGTGTGGGGAACCCAAAGGCCAAAACAACAAAGACAACCTCCTCAGCCAGTCAACACCCAAAGTGCAGCCCAGTTTCCTGGCCTCACTACGGCCACACCTCAGCCACCCAAGCAGCAGACAACGACAACCACGAGAAAGACAAAAGAAGCACACACCAAGGCACCAGAAGGAATGATACACGTATCAGACCTAGCCAAGGTACTGACAACCTTCGCGGAGGGCCTAGCCGGACTACTGGGCCACAAGATCCAACCCACACAGCTCCAAATACTCATGGGGAGCGTCCTCGGGCAAGTCGCCACAGCTCCAGCCACCTCAGTGGAGGAAGCCACGCCGGTCCTCACACGAGTGACAGCCGAGGTACACTCTACACCGAAGAAGGCCACCAGAGAACCCAAGATACCGACAGCTCCCAGAAAGAAACTGGACGTTTCAACTCCCCTGAACCGAACCACGGCCCAGAAGGCAAAAACCACAGAACACGAAGATATGAACCTGATCCAGTTGGAATCGAACTTGGACATCTCCATCGAGGACCACCAGAAGTCCCCGATGAAAAAGTGGTGGAAAACATCAGCACCCTGAACATCCTAACATGGAATGCTCAGGGCATCAAAAACAAGAAACACCTCCTACAAGAAGCAGCAGCCAAGGACGAGCTTGACATCATACTGCTACAAGAAACACTTCTACAAGAACACCACTGTTTCAAATTCAGGTGGTTACAAGACATACAGGAGGCATTTCACGCAGGCGTCAACAAGAGGATGTATGATCTTGGTCAAGTCAAGCATACCCTCCGCCGATGTCACGCAGCAATTTCCATGTGGGGAAAACATCGAGACACAGGCCGTCAAAGTAACCCTCCAAGAACGGGAATTAACTGTTCACAACATCTACAAGAACCCAAGGGGCTCACTGGAGGTGACTCAATTATTTGCTTCGGCCGCTGACCACGCCACACTCATAGGAGGGGATTTCAACGCACATCATCCCTTCCTAAGCTCGGCAAGCCCCACAAATGAAGACGGCCTACACCTATACACCACCTTTCAAGATACACCCGAGATCTGCCTCCTGAACACCGGAGAGCCCACCCACACTAGGGGAGGAAGGCTAGATCTAACCTTCGTCTCCAGTGCACTACAGCCTTCGGCCTCCTGGCAGATACACCCCACGCTGACCAGCGACCACTTCGCCACCCTAACAACGCTGAAGGTGAACAAACTCCCCACTCCACCCCCCCCGAGATGGAGATACAATACCCAAAAGGCAGACTGGGGACTCTTTAAGAAACACCTGGCTAAGTGGCGCGAAAAATCACAGCCGGCCGGCGCAGCACCCGTGGATGAGACAACCCTCCACCACCAATTGGTCGAGGCGTTTCACCAAGCGGCAGAAGAGGCTATCCCAAAAACAAAACCCACATCAAGACAGTACAATGATTACTGGTACTACTGTCCCAGGGTGAAAGAACTCAACCACAGAGTGAACATGGCCCGAAGAAACTACAGGAGACATCCCACGGAAACAAACAGACATCTCCTGCAAGTCATAGTTAAGGATACCAGGGAAGAGAAGGAAGAAATAAAAAACGTAAGCTGGCTCAAGTGGTGCTCCGAACTGAACGAGCACACCTCCCTTGGCAAGATGTGGGCCCAGATCCGAAGGGCATCTGGGAAGGCAACACCACCACCACCAACCCATCCCAACCCAGAAGAGGAAGCCGAGAGACTTGCAAAACTGTTCTCTGACCGAGCAGCAACGAAAAACCTCCCGAGACAGGCGGAGGAGACACAACGGCGTCTGCGACAGGTCAGACTCCAGATGATCGAAGAGGCCTGCAACAGTGAAGATGACACTGACAGACCTTTCAACCAGCAAGAACTCCAGAAGTCGCTAAAACGAAGCAAGGACACAGCACCAGGGGCCGACAGGATAACCTACTCCATGCTTTCTCATGCCGGTACAGCCGGACACGAGGCTCTGCTACAAGCCATCAATGCTTCGTGGACAGCACAAAGACTCCCACCGGAATGGAAGAAGGCAGATATACAGCCCATTCCGAAGCCCAGAGAACCAGACAAACCGAGGCCCCTCTCTCTTCTCAGCTGCATAGCGAAGACGGGAGAAAGAATGGCTCTCAACCGACTCAAGTGGAAAGTAGGCAGCCCACACCCTCACATCTTTGCTTACACCGAGAACACCGGCACAGGCAACAACATCGCCGAGATACTCAGCACAGTGGACTACAAACCAGCTCTGGTGGTCTTCCTCGACCTGGAGAAGGCCTTCGAACTAGCAAATCCACTGGCCATTACAACGACGCTCGCTGAAAAAGGCGTCAAAGGAAGGTTGCTGGGGTGGATCCAGAACTACCTCACACAGAGAGAAGCAAGAGTACGCTTTCAGGGAGCAACCTCAAGCTACAGGGTCCATGAAAACGGAACCCCACAAGGAGGCATCCTCAGTCCAATGCTGTTCAATGTCCTGATGGAAAATCTAGTCAAACTTCCTTTCAGACAAACAGCCAAGCTCCTATGCTATGCAGACGACTTACAGCTTATAGTAAGAGGATCAAACAGACTAACCAACACGCAACACGCACTCCAACTTATAGAAGAGGAGTGCAACAGACTTGGACTCAAGATAAATCCAGCCAAGTCGAAAGCGATGGCCATCTGCACAGACACACCAGACAAGATGCTCTCCATACAAAACACGCCGGTAGTCTGGACCAACACCCACCAGTGTCTTGGAATCTGGTTTGACCAGAAACTCACCTTCAAGCCGCAACTCGAGTATCTCAGGCACAGGACGAAGAGCAGACACAATATAATGAGGTCGCTCACCAGCAAATCCGCAGGAGCAAACCTTCATGTGCTCAAAGCCTACTACACGGCCGCCATCAGATCGCTGGTAGATTACAGTGCTCCAGCACTCATTGGACTGAGAGAAGACCAAATAGCTAAGCTAGAAGTCATCCAAAATAATGCTCTCAGGACCATGCTCGGAGCACCCATGTGGACCAGAATTTGCAATTTGCAAATGGAAACCGAACTACCACCCCTGGCAGTACGAGTCAAGCAGGTGACAGCCGGTCTCCTCGCCAAAATCTGTAGATCAGATAAGCCCACAGTTGCCAAAATCCGAATCAGTGCCTCCCTCCACCTCGACCACAGAGTGCGAGGGGCCACCTGGTCGCACGAGGCAAGCGAGGTCATCCGACACCTGTAAGCAGAAACACTCGTCAAGAACAACCAAGACACACAAGACAATGGTTACGTAGTTCCTCCACCATGGAGCCCTCCACCAGCCACATTCAAAATCACCGACCTAGGCGATAGTAAAGCCAACCTCCAGAAGGAGGACCTCAAAAAAATAACTCTCCAAGCCATAGCCACCGAGACACCGGCTGATGCAGCATCATACTTCATAGACGGCTCGGTGGACCCAAAACATCATAGATCCGGAGTGGCCTTCTACACCCAAGGTCAGACCCTCCGATGGAGACTTTCCAATGACTGCTCCACCCTACAAACAGAGCTGGTAGCAATCTCAAAGGCCCTACAACACGCTGCAACACAACACAACAAGTCCATCATAATTCACACGGACTCGAGATCGGCCATGCAGGCACTGCAACACAGTCAACCAAGAGACAACGTCCACATCATTACCTCGATCCTCGCACAGTCATGTAGGGATCGGCGGAAACGACGTGGCAGACGAAGCAGCCAAGGCAGCTACACGTTCTAGTAGCGTACACATCCAAGTTCCAGCAAGCGTGCAACAGATCAAGAATCACCTCAGAAAGTCTAGCAAGCTCCACATCAAAAAGAGCTTTCTTCATGCATTCAACGCTGGTTCCCAATCAGCCAAATGGTACCTGGCCGCCACAAAAGGGGAACCACCTTTCGCTGACAAGAAAACTCCAAGACAAACCCAAGTCAGCCTTCATCGACTACGACTAGGGTACAAGTGCTCCTGGCAGATGATCGGAAATGACGTCATGGAATGCACCTACTGTCAGGAGCCAGCAGCCAACCCACTTGAACACTATCTCCTCGATTGCGAGGTCACACAAAGACTCCGAAACAGAACTCAAATCTCCCAAGAAACACACACAACACTAGCGGCCAATATAACCCGAAAGGCCCATACCGACCACATTTACCACCTACTCCGGGTCATCACACGATACCCACCACCCAGATAGCTTAGAAAGCATCCTCTCCCAGCAAGTGCGGACCCCAGTTCGGGGGGCGCGCCACTCCGAAACTGACCACGTCCAAGAGTGGGGGTTGGTGGTAAGCGTCCACTGATCGGGGGTCCGCTCACACTTGCAACCTGCAGTATCCCTCCAATCTGCAGGTGGGACCACCTCCAATCCCAATCCGGTCTGGCTGCTCCTGGAGCTCCAGCCGGAACCACCAAACGGGCCGCCTATAGGCAAAGGCCCGTGTCGGACTACGGTCCGACAATCTCAACAACAACAACAACTGACGTGACTGCTGGACCCGGAGCTGCGAAGACCTGCCTCTTTTGCTGCATGTTTGAGCAGTCTGCAACTTTGTTGTGATAGGACACTCAATCCTAGTGATTGTACTTACTCAACATAGTGACGGTGTAATTACCATCACAGATTGTACGGGAAATTCCAACTTCTGGAAAAACAAATATTTGGGCTCCCCAAATTTTGACTACTACCCGTGCGTCTACGTCCTGGATTGGCCAATCAGTGGTGCCCCACGGTGGCGTGATACATGCACGTTTACTGCGGTGCTCTGATTGGCTAACCGAACGTGGCGTGGTAGGTAGACTGTTTCTACTCTCTAAGTCCTCTTCTTTCCTTTTTTCATCCCCCTCATGCACTCCGTTCTTTGAACGGGAGGCGGGACTTAGCGATACGGTCGATCCGGCAAGGGAACCTGTGATAGTGCAGGGCACCCCTTGTCCGGGGGTCACCGGTAGGTGGCAACTTTTTAGACATAACTATAGTCACAGGTAACCTGGGTGCAGAACCCTACGAGCCCGACGCCCGTCCAAGAGGGGGGGGGCGGGGTCACTGCTCCCAGGCAGGAGCCCTGTGTCATAGGTAGGATTGGGATGTAATCAAGGAAGATGACTACAAGCATTAGAATAAAACATAGAGATAAGGGACACTCTATTGGAAGAGGAAAAGTGGCAGAAATCACTTACAACAAATTGCAAGTCCCACTAACAAGAATATTTAGCACCAACGAAGGTTTCAAAGTAATCTGTAAAGATGACTTTGATTCAGACAAAATCCTTTCAAAAGAAGCCAGAGATGTATTTTACAATGAAGGACTTGTTGTTGTCATGCCACCAAATCAAAAAGCAAAAAGATCAGTTTTCGTTCGTCAAGTCGACCAAGAGATCGGGAGGAAGACATCTGAAGATCTGAAAGATGAACTGGAACGCCAAAACAGTTGGATGAAGATCGAGGAAGTCATCAAGATAAAAGACTACACTCATGTTTTCATGATTACCTTCGAAGAAGTTTCAATGGCTGAAAAAGTTTTACAACAGGGCTTTCTAATATTTAACATGTCAGTAACACCTCATCAAATAAAGAAGGAAACATTCATCAGCCTGCAAACTTGCTTTTCCTGTTACAAATATGAAGAACACACAACGAGAGACTGTCCAGAAAAAGAGAAAAAGTACTGCTCAGATTGTGCAGGCGACGACCATACCTACACTGAATGTAAGAATACACATGTTGGCTGTCTCAACTGTAAGAGAAACGGGAATGCACATATAGGACACAGGACGTTAGCAATGGCATGCCCAATAAAAAAAACACATGATAAAGTACAAGAAACAAGGAAAAAGGAACAAGACAAGAAGGATACGACATACGTCGAAATAGCCAAGAGAGCGATCCAAGAGGCTCACAGACCAGAATCCACCATATTAAATTTAAGTGAACCAATACATGACAAGGTAATGATTAGTATGATCCACGCACAACTGCACAATATCATTGCACCCGGATCATACAATGAGGAGTTAAGGAAAATGTTTAAATTGAATAGCCTACCAGAGATGATGTTCCCAGAGAATCCAGAATCCGAAAAACTATTTCAGGCAACATACTCAAGCGAACTGAGAGAGAGACTACAGCTAGACAAACAAAGGTTTGAGCAAGGAGCAGCAGCTGTTACACAAGGAATACAAGCGACTGATAGAGATCCCAGACAAATGACTAGAAGTGACAAAGAGAAGATAGAAATAACAAAAGGACAGACTACAAGACAAAGGATAAGGAGGAGAGAAGATAAGATGGAAACTGATCACAATATGCAACCTGAATCTGCTGAAGATATTGGATTAAAAGTTATCACTACAACAAAACATGGAATCCCAACATCGAGACCAACAGGAGGGACAATAGCAAAAAACTGTGAAGGAGGGATATACAAGTGGACATATCAAGAAAAATCCCTAAGTGAAGATTATGTCTGGTCACTAATCACTACGGACAAACTAAAGATTACGACCAATGACTTTAAAATAGTAGACCCGTCAGAGTTTAGAAGAGTCAGAAGCGGGAAACAGGACGATAGGTCTCCACTCCAACTGCCACAATCCAAGTATAAGAAATAATGGACAATAGACAAACAGTAAGAACTTTAAGAATAATACAACGCAACGTAAGAAACTGGAAGACCGATAGAATTAACCTAAGTAATATATATCAAGAAATTGACCCTGACATTATACTACTAAACAGTCACGGTGAGACAGACAACAACATAAAACTCTTTAACTATTATGTAAACCAAAGAAATAAATCGGGCGAGAAAAATAACGGAGTAGTTATAGCGGTTAAAAGAAACTTAAAATTTAAACTAATCGATGACTTCCAGGATGAATTTCTAGCAATAAATATAAATACAACTCAAGGAGACGTAATTATTGCTACTACTTATCTGCCACCGAGACGACCCTACTTACCTATAGAAGACCTATTAAAATTGGCTAACAATAGTCATTCGATGTACATCTTAGGAGACTTTAACGCCAGACACAGGATTTTCGACAATACAAATAATAACGTCGTGGGAAACGCCCTTAATCAATTAATAAACCTAGGGAAAAGCAATCATCTGGGTCCTAACTTTCCAACCTGGAGAAATCACAATACACAATCGACACCAGACAAAATTTTTACCAACAACAAAGCCAATTATACTAACACTGTCAACAAGCCCCATACAGATACCAATAAAAAAGAGACTGAAAATGAGTAAAACAAACTGTGACAGCTTCAAAGACGACTTAGGTAATCACCACTCGATTAACCTACAAGGGAAAACAACAGAAGACAGACTCAGAAATGGACAGACTGCACTCAGCAATATAAACATCTATAACCAAACACACTCCTACTTCACACTTTAGAACATTACCCAACAACAGACTACCAGAAGAAGTTAAATTAATCCAAACCCATTACAATGAAATAAACAGGTATATGGAACGACACAGACAGCACTACAGATAAAATTAAGAGACGCATGTAAGGAAGCAAACAATAAAAAATGGAATGATATTATAATGGCGGCTGACATGACTAAAGAGAGAAAAACATTTTGGACTTCCATAAACAAGATGATGGGGCACAACAAGCAAAAAACACCATAAATTAAAGACCAAAATGGAACAAAATTGCACGAGGAAAATGAACAAGAGTCAGCATTCAAAAGGGAATGGGTAAAAGTTTTTAAAATATCAGATGAGGAAAATGAAGATTTTGATAGTGAACACGAAGAAAGGATAGAAGACGAAATGGGAAGACATATACATAGAATCACCCCAAAGATATATATAGACTATAACTTATTACCTGATAATCAAATAATAACCATGGGAGAAATGATGCACTGTCTGAGGAAGTTTAAGGAAAAAGCCCCCGGGCTCACAGGTATTACACGAAATATGATCATGAATCTACCTGAAAACATCTTAAAAACACTATTAAACATTTATAACGCATGCTTAATAACCGGTTACTTTCCAGACAAACTAAAATATGCTAAAATGATATTTATTCCCAAGGAGGGTAAGGACAATAAGGAAATATTAAACTACAGGCCAATATCTTTATTAGAAATTACCGGGAACTATTGGAAAAAAAATTTAAATTCAAGACTTATAACCTTTATAACACAACATGGGAAAACTAACAATAGACAACATGGATTTATGCCCAATAGAAATACCCTAACTGCAATAGCTACAATAAAGGAAATAATTGCAATAGAAAAAAAGCAAGGGGAACCAGATCAATATAATTTTAAGGGACGTTTCTAAGGCTTTTGATAAAGTTTGGCATTTACGCTTAAAATATAAAACATTAAAACTGGGACTTAACGAATACTTGCTAAGAATATTGTGTAACTATTTAGATGATAGGAGAGCACAAATTCAAATTGGAAACTTTATGGGAACTATGTTTAATCTTGAGAGTGGAGTACCTCAAGGAGGATGCCTTTCTCCAACACTATATACAATTTATACCTCGGACACACCTCAACCAACCCCCTTTAGCGAATATGTAATGTTTGGTGATGATATTACTCAAATAGTATCATACCCAGGAAAATCAACCCAATTTATGGCACTCTACACGGTAAGAGCGATAAAAAATATAAATGATTTTGAGAAAAAATGGAAAATCAGGACAAATAAGAATAAATTCAAGATAATACCAATAGCCAAGATCAAAACAAGTCCAGTAATAGTCGATCAGGAACTATACCCATACGACACTAAAGGCAGGATGCTTGGACTAAAACTAACAAAAAGAGGATATATAACATACTTAAAAGATAAAGAACGACAGGCAAGAATAAGATTATCAAAAATAAAACGCTTTAAGAACCTTAGCATTAATAACAAAAGAAAGATTTATATTGCCCTTGTCAAATCAATTATGGACTACCCACCCATCCCATTGAACACCCTTAGTAAAACGAGCATTAAAAGGTTACAAACAGTACAAAATATAGCCCTCAGATTTATATATAACAAAATATACAGACCACATCAATAATGAACAGCTACACAAGAGAGCAAACCTCTTAGCAATCACTGTAGAAATACACAACAAAGCTGCAAATATTTGGAAAAAAGTGACTGAACTTAACACAAACATATCAGAACTGGATAAATAATATAAACAACGAAGAATTCCAAGAACACAGTTGGTTTAAATCAGCCAGGAAGAAAGTAATTGAACCATCTCCTGCCCCAATATACATATAAAACATTAATAGAGAGAATAAAAGATGAGAGTGACCTACCAGCTCCACAAGAACCTGGCAGG
This sequence comes from Homarus americanus, assembly GCF_018991925.1. NCBI lineage: Eukaryota > Metazoa > Arthropoda > Malacostraca > Decapoda > Nephropidae > Homarus > Homarus americanus. The sequence continues at coordinate 27,826 of NW_024742678.1, forward strand.
CCTCTCCATACAGTGTACCTTTAGACTAACATAACTAACATTTAACTAACATCTTCGCAAAAAAAAATAAAAAAAAAAAAAAATAAAAAAAAAATAAAATGTGACTACCCTCCCAGCTACACAAGGACCTGGGCGGGCTCGCTAACTCCATCGGAAAAAAAAAACAATGTGATTACTCTCCCAGCTACATCAGCCAGGAAGAAGTAATTGAACCACCTCCTGCCCCAATATACACGTATACACATAAAACATTAATAGAGAAAATAAAAGATGAGAGTGACCTACCAGCTCCACTAAGAACCTGGCAGGCCTCTCCATACAGTGTACCTTTAGACTAACACAACTAACACTTAACTAACACCTCAAAAAAAAAATGTGACTACCCTCCCAGTTACACAAGGACCTGGGCGGGCTCACTAACTCCAACAATAATAAAAAATAATATTAAGCAGCATTATATAAATAAACCAATATTAATACAAAGGTCTGACGACCCAAGGGAGCAGAACAAAGATAAAACACCAATAAGAAAGATGAAGCGATCTGGTTGAGCCCAGATTCTTTCTACTCCTACTGTATTTCAGTTTCACCACTTTTCCTTCAACCCCTAATAATCTTCTTTCACCTCATAACTAAAGACTCCGTACCGAACCGCCAACCCGACGACCCGAACCATGAGAGGCTCTGCATAGAGAAAGCAGACCAGCTGCGGGCCTTCCACGAAGCCGTGAAAAGCAAGAACAACGTCAACCACACAACTGCCACCGCCCCCAACAACTCCACCACCACTGTTACTGCCAATGAGGACGACAATTAGATGAAGGTTGAAAACAAAAAACGCCAACGTGCTTTTTGGGAAACGAAAAAAGTCAAGCAGCCCAAAAGGCACCCTTCACCACCACCAGCTCAACCCCAACGACACTGCCAAAATTCCGGATTTCGAAAACGGACACGAAAAGGACATATGCTGCCATCAAAAGAAGGATAAACTAAATCCACTGGTCAATTTCTCAGTGCAGCCCAACCTAAAGGGGGAGATAATTATTCACCCCAAAGACAAGGACTCCGCCACCACGCTCAACACTTACCTGAAAAACACCACCACCGTTGCATCAACCAAGCTGGACCCCGCCCAGAAACTGATGAAGTCGGTAGTCCTCCGGTGCCCAAAGGAGCTACCCCTCGAACCCCGAGAGAACCACCCGAACATCCTAAAAGACGAGAGATGCGCTCCCCCGACCGACAAGACGGACACCATAAAACAAGTGCTCATAACGCACTACGGTCCACCCCCCAAGAAACACTCCTACAACAACACCACTGTTTCAAATTCAGTGGCTACAAGACATACAGGAGGCATTTCAGGCAGGCGTCGACAAGAGGATGTATGATCTTGGTCAAGTCAAGCATACCCTCCTCCGAGGTCATGCACCATTTCCCATGTGGGGAAAACATTGAGACACAGGCCGTCAACGTAACCCTCCAAGAACGGGAAATAACTGTCCACAACATCTACAACAACACAAGGGGCTCACTGGAGGTGACTCAATTATTCGCTTCAGCCGCTGACCACGCCACACTCATAGGAGGGGATTTCAATGCACACCATCCCTTCCTAAGCTCGGTAAGCCCCACAAATGAAGACGGCCTACACCTATACACCACCTTTCAAGACACACCCGAGATCAGCCTCCTGAACACCGGAGAGCCCACCCACATTAGGAGAGGATGGCTAGATCTAACCTTCATCTCCAGTGCACTACAGCCTTCGGCCTCCTGGCAGCTACACCCCTCGCTGAGCAGCGAACACTTTGCCACCCTAAAAACACTGAAGGTGAACAAACTCCCCACTCCAACCCCGCCGAGATGGAGATACAATACCCAAGAGGCAGACTGGGAACTCTATGAGAAACACCTGGCTAAGTGGCGCGCCAAATCACAGCCGGCCGGAGCAGCACCCGTGGACGAGACAACCCTCCACCAACAATTGGTTAAGGCGTTTCACCAAGCGGCAGAAGAGGCTATTCCAAAAACAAAACCTACATCAAGACAGTACAAGGATTACTGGTACTATTGTCCCAGAGTGAAAGAACTTAACCACAGAGTAAACATGGCCCAAAGAAACTACAGAAGACATCCCACGGAAAAAAACAGACATCTCCTGCAAGTCAAAGTCATGGATACTAGGGAAGAGAAGGAAGAAATCAAAAGCGTAAGCTCGCTCAAGTCGTGCTCCGAACTGAATGAGCACACCTCCCTCGGCAAAATGTGGGCCCAGATCCGAAGGGCATCTGGGAAGGCAACACCACCACCCATCCCAACCCAGAAGAGGGAGCCGAGAGACTTACAAAACTGTTCTCCGTCCGAGCAGCAACAAAAAAACCTCCCGAGACATGCGGAGGAGACACAACGGCGTCTGCAACAGGGCAGACTCCATATGATCGAAGAAGCCTGCAATAGTGATGATGACACAGCACCAGGGGCCGACAGGAAAACCCATGCTTTCCCATGCCGGAGAAGCCGGGCACGAGGCTTTGCTATAAGTCATCAGTGCTTCGTGGACAGCACAGAGACTTCCACCGGAATGGAAGAAGGCAGATATACAGCCCATTCTAAAGCCCAGAGAACCCAACAAACCAAGACCCATCTCCCTCCTCAGCTGCATAGCGAAGACGGGAGAAAGAATTTCTCTCAACAGACTCAAATGGAAAGTAGGCAGCCCACACCCTCACATTTTTGCTTACACCGAGAACACCGGCACAAGCAACAACATTGCCGGGATACTCAGGACAGTGGACAATAAACCAGCTTTGGTGGTCTTCCTCGACCTGGAGAAGGCCTTTGAACTAGCAAATCCACTGGCCATTATAACGACGCTCGCCGAAAAAGGCGTAAATGGAAGGTTGCTGGGGTGGATCCAGAACTACCTCAGATAGAGAGAAGCAAGAGTACGCTTTCAGGGGGCAACGTCAAGATACAGGGTCCATGAAAACGGAACCCCACAAGGAGGCACCCTCAGTCCAACTCTGTTCAATGTCTTGATGGAAAATCTAGTCAGACTTCCTTTCAGACAAACAGCCAAGCTCCTCTGCAATGCAGACGACTTACAGCTCATAGTAAGAGGAGCAAACAGAC
>NW_024742679.1:0-11479 GCF_018991925.1 Homarus americanus
ACTCGATCAGGGGATGTGTTATACTCGATCAGGGACTTTGTTATACTCGATCAGGGACTTTGTTTCACTCAACCAGGGGCCTTGTTATACTCGATGAGGACTTTGTTATACCTGATCAAGGGCTTTTGTTATACTCGACCAGGACCCTTGTTATACTCGATCAGGGGCTGTTGTACTTCTCGATCACGGGCCTTGTATTATTCGATCAGGGGGCTTTGTTATACTTCATCAGGGACTTTGTTATGCCCGATAAGGGCCTTTGTTATACTCGACCAGGGCATTGTTATACTCGATCAGGGACTTTGTTATACTTGATCAGGGACTTAGTATTATTTGATCTGGGGGCTTTGTTATGCTCGACCAGGGCCTTTGTTATGCTCGATAAGGGACTTTGTTATATTCGATCAGAGGACTTTGTTATTCTCGATCAGGGCCTTGGTTATACTCGACCAGGACTTTGTTATACTCGATCAGGGAATTTGTAATACTTGACAAGGACTTTGTTATACTCGATAAGGGTTTGTTATATTCGACCAGGGACTTTGTTATATTCGATCGGGGGACTTTGTTATATACGATCAGAGGACTTTCTTATACTTGATCGGGGACTTTGTTTTACTCGATCAGGGCTTTTATTATACTGACCAAGGGACTTTGTTATACTCGATTAGGGACTTTGTTATACTCGATCAGAGGAACTTTGTTATACTCGATCAGGACTCTGTTATACTCGACCAGGGGACTTTGTTATACTCGATCAGGAGGGCTTTGTTATACTCGATCAGGGACATTACTGTACTCGACCAGGGAACTTTGTTATACACGATCAGATATGTTATACTTGATCAGATGTGTTATATTCGATCAATGGACTTGTTATACTCGATCAGGGGTCTTTTTATACTCGATCAGGGGCTTTGTTTTCCTTGACCGGGGACTTTGTTATACTCCATCAGGGTCTTTGTTATACTGCATGAGGGCCTTTTGTTATATACTCGATCAGGGGGCTTTGTTATACTCGACCAGAGGCCTTTGTTATGCTCGATAAGGGACTTTGTTATACCACAAAACTATACTCGATCAGGGGCTTTGTTATATTCGATTAGGGGACTTTGTTATACTCGATGAGGGACATTTGTTATACTCGATCAAGGGCCTTTGCTAAACTCGATAAGGGGACTTTGTTAGACTCGATTAGAGCCTTTTGTTATTCTCGATCAGGGATTTGTTATACCTGATCTGGGGGCTTGTTATACTCGACCAGGGGCCTTTGTTATGCTCGATCAGAGGCCTTTGTTATACTATATGAGGGCTTTTGTTATACTCGAACCAGGAATTTGTTATACTCGATCATGAGACTTTGTTATAATCGATCAGGTCCTTTATTATACTCGACTAGGGGTTTGATATACTCGATCAGGGATTTTGTTATACTCGGTAAGGGGCTTTATTATACTCAATCAGGGGACTTTGTTATTCACAGGCTTTGTTATACTCGATCAGGGGCTTTGTTATACCCGACCAGGGTGCTTTGTTATACTCGATCAGGACTTTGTTATACTCGATCAGGGGCTGTGTTTTCCTCGATCAGGACTTTGTTATATCCATCATGGTCTTTGTTATACTCAATAACCACAGCGACGCCTTTGTTATACCCGATATAGCCGACGAACTTTGTTATACTCAATCAGGCCTTTTTATACCCACTGATCAAGGGACTTTACTGATAGACTTTATTATACTGAGGCCATTGTTATGACCTGATAAGACTTTGCTATACTCAACAATCAGGAGACCTTTGCTAAACCGACCAGACACATATTATACTCTCGACCAGGCTTTTGTTATACACGAACAGGCAGATAAGGACTATCTTTCAGGGCATTGTTATACTCAATTAGGGATTCTTGTTATACCCAACCAGAGGACTTTGTTATAACTCTATCAGGGACCTTTTGTTATACTTCGATCAATGTCCTTTTCATCATTGATCAGGATTATACCTTCTACAGGGCCTTTGCTATTTTGTTACAATACCGACAGGTCCATAGTATATTCAACTTATATCGACCAATTTGTTATACTCGACCAGATCTTACACCTTGAAGGGGACTTTGTTATCAATCAGGACTCTTTTATACCGATCATAGGACATATACTTCGATCAGGACTTTAATACACTGATCAGGACATTTTCCTATACTGAAGATTGATCATTCTCATCACTCCAATCAGGGACTTTGTTAAACTCGACCAGAGGCCCTTGCCATACTCGACCAGACTTAGCTATACTCTCGATCAGACTTTATTATATACGACTAGGACCATTTCTACCAGACAGACTTTTACCTGATCAGGATCCTTTACCTGATCAGGAACTTGTACACACATCATACCTATCAGAGGCTTGCTATATCAACTTTATCAGACTTTGCCATACATCGACTGCTTGTTAGATCAAGGGCCTTTGTTATAACATACAGCTTTTTAGTTATACTCGAACCATGAAATTGTTATACTCAACCATGAGACTTAGTTATACCTCCAATATACCTCGATCAGCTGAGGGCCTTTGTTATACTTCATAGAACCAGGAGAGTGTTATCTGAGATCATGAGACTTTGTTATACTCATGAGGGCTTTATTATACTTTTTGATATTTTCGATCAGAGGCTTTGGTCAGCAAAGGCCCCGGTCGAGCATAACAAAGCCCCCCTAATCGAATAATACAAAGTCCCCTGATCAAGTATAACACATCCTCTGATCGAGTATAACATATCCCCTGATCGAGTATAACAATGTCCCCTTATCGAGCATAACAACGACCCCTGGTCGAGTATAACAAAGCCCCCCTCATCGAATATCACAAAGTCCCCAAATCAGGTATAACAAAGTCCCATGATCGAGTATATCAAAGTCCCCTGGTCGAGGAAAACAAAGCCCCCTCATCGAGTAAAACAAGTCCCCTGATTGAGAATAACAAAGTCCCCTGGTTGACCATAACAAAGGCCTCTGGTAGAGTATAACAAAGTCCCTTAATCGAGTATAAAAAAGCCCCCTGTTCGAGTATAACAAAGGCCACTGATTGAGCATAACAAAGCACCCCGGTCGAGTAAAACAAAGCCCCCTAATCGAGTATAACAAAGTCCCCTGATCGCATATATCAAACCCCCTGGTCGAGCTTAAAAATGGCCCTGATCGAGTATAACAAGGTCTCATTTTCGAGTATAACAAATTCTCCTGGTTCGGGTATAACAAAAGCCCCTAATATAGTATAACAAAGGCCTCTAATCGAGTATAACAAAGTCCCCTGATGGAGCATAACAAAGGTCCCTCGTCGAGTATATCAAAGCCCACTGATCGTGTATATCAAAGTCCCCTGATCGAGTATAACAAAGTCCCCTGGTCGAGTATAACAAAATCCCCTTGTCGAGTATAACCATGGCCCCTGATCGAGAATAACAGAGTCCTCTGATCGAATATAACAAAGTTCCCATATCGAGCATAACAAAGGCCCCTGGTCGAGCATAACAAAGCCCCCGTGATCGAATAATACAAAGTCCCCTGATCAAGTATAACAAAGTCCCCTGATCGAGTAAAACAAAGTCCCCTGTTTGAGTATAACAAAGGCCCCTAATGGAGTATAACAAAGACCCTCATGGAGTATAACAAAGGCCCCTAAAGGAGTATAACAAAGACCCTGATGGAGTATAACAAAGTCCCCTAATCGAGGAAAACAAAGCCCCCTGATCGAGTATATAACAAAGTCCCTTGATCGAGTATAACAAATTTTCCTGATCGAGTATAACAAAGGCCCCCGCTGATTATAACAGTCCCTTGATCGAGAATAACATATCCCCTCATGCAGTATAACAAAGTCTCATGATCGAGTATATAACAAAGTCCCTGGTTCGAGTATAACAAAAGCCCTTGATGGAGACATAACAAATTCTTGGTCGAGAGAAGCAAAGTCCCTTATCGAGTATAACAAAGTCACCTAATCGAGTATAACAGCCCAATCATCGTGTATAACAGTTCCTGGTCGAGGAAAACAAAGCCCCCTGATCGAGAATAACAAAGTCCCCACATCAGGTATAAAAAAGTCCCCTGGTCGAGTATAACAAAGTCCCCTGATCGAGTATATCAAAGCCCCCTCATCGAGTATAACAAAGTCCCCTAATCGAGTATAACAAAGTCCCCTGGTCGACTATAACAAAGTCCCCTGGTCGAGTATTACAAAGTCCCCTGATCGAGTATAACAAAGTCCCCTGATCGAGTATATCAAATCCCCTTCATCGTGTATACCAAGATCCCCTGATGGAGTAAAACAAATTTCCCTGGTCGAGTATAACAAAGTCCCCTTGGTTGAATATAACAATGGCTCATGATCGAGTATAACAAAGGCCTCTCATCGAGTATAACAAAGGCCCCTCTTCGAGTCTAGCAAAGTCCCCTGATCGATTATGACAAAGGCCCTTGATCGAGTATAAGAAAGCCCAATCATCGAGTATAACAAAGTCCCCTGATCGATTATAACAAAGATCCCTGGTCGAGGAAAACAAAGCCCCCTGATCAAGTATAACAAAGTCCCCTGATTGAGTATAACAAATTCCCCTGGTTGACCATAACAAAGGCCCCTGGTCGAGTAAAACAAAGTCCTTTAATCGAATATAACAAAGCCCTCTGATCGAGTATAACAAAGACCACTGGTCGAGCATGACAAAGGACCCTGGTCGAGTATAACAAAGTCTCCTGATCGAGTATAACAAAGCCCAATCATCGAGTATAACAAAGTCCCCTGATCGAGATATAACAAAGTCCCCTGATCGAGTATATCAAAGCCCCCTGATCGAGTATAACAAAGTCCCCTGATCGAGTATAACAAAGTCCCCTGATCGAGTAAAACAAAGTCCCTTGATCGAGAATAACAATGGCCCCTGATCGAATATAACAAAGTCCCCTTATGGAGCATAACAAAGGCCCCTGGTCGAGTATAACAAAGCCCCCAGTGATCGAATATTACAAAGTCCAGTGATCAAGTATAACAAAGTCACCTGATCAAGTATAACAAAGTCCCCTGGTCGAGTATAACAAAAGCCACTGATGGAGTATAACAAAGACCCTGATGGAGTATAACAAAGACCCCTGATCAAGGAAAACAAAGCCCCCTGATCGAGTATAACAAAGTCCCCTCATCGAGTATAACACATCCCCTGAACGAGTATAACATATCCCCTGTTCGTGTATAAAAAAGTTCCCTGGTCGAGTATAGTAATGTCCCCTAATCGAGTATAACAAAGGCCCCTGATCGAGTATAACAAAGTCCCCTTATCGAGCATAACAAAGGCCTCTGGTCGAGAATAACAAAGCCCCCTTGATCGAATATTACAAAGTCCCCTGATCAGGTATAAGAAAGTCCCCTGATGGAGTATAACAAAGACCATGAAGGAGTATAACAAAGTCCCCTGATCGAGGAAAACACAGCACCCTGATCAAGTATAACAAAGTCCCCTGATCGAGTATAACAAAGAACCCTGGTCGGGTATAACAAAGCCCCCTGATCGAGTATAACAAAGACCTCTGATCGAGTATAACAAAGTCCCCTGATTGAGTATAATAAAGCCCCCTTACCGAGTATAACAAAATCCCCTGATCGAGTATATCAAACCCCCCTGGTCGAGTATAATAAAGGCCCTGATCGAGTATAACAAAGTCTCATGATCGAGTATAACAAATTTCCCTGGTTCGAGTATAACAAAAGCCCCTCATATAGCATAACAAAGGCCTCTGATCGAGCATAACAAAGGCCCCTGGTCGAGTATAACAAAGCCCCCTGATCAAGTATAACAAAGTCTCCTGATCGAGAATAACAAAGGCCCCTAATCGAGTCTAACAAAGTCCCCTGATCGAGTTTAGCAAAGGCCCTTGATCGAGTATAACAAATGTCCCTCATCAAGTATAACAAAGTCACCTAATCGAATATAACAAAGCCCCCTGATCGAGTATATCAAAGATCCCTGGTTGAATATAACAATGGCCCATGATTGAGTATAACAAAGGCCCCTCATCGAGTATAACAAAGGCTCCTCATCGAGTCTAACAAAGTCCCCTGATCGATTATGACAAAGGCCCTAGATCGAGTAAAACAAAGCCAAATCATCGAGAATAACAAAGTCCCCTGGTCGAGTATATCACAGCCCCCTGATCGAGTATAACAAAGTCCCTGATCGAGTATAACAAAGTCCTCTGGTCGAGCATAACAAAGGCCCCTGATCGAGTATAACAAAGTCCCCTGATCGAGTATAACAAAGTCCCCTGGTCGAGTAAACCGCCCTGATCAGGTATAACAAAGTCCCTTATCAGGCATAACAAAGGCCCCTGGTCCCGGGTATAACAAAGCCCCTTGGGTGAATATTACAAAGAGTCCAGTGATCCAAGTATAACAAAGTCCCCTGGTCGAGTAAAACAAAGGCCCCTGATGGAGTATAACAAAGATCCTGATGGAGTATAACAAAGTCCCCTGATCAAGGAAAACAAAGCCCCCTGATCGAGTATAACAAAGTCACCTGATCGAGTATAACAAAGTCCATTGATCGAGGATAACAAAGGCCCCTGATCGAAAAAAACAAAGGGCTCCGTTTGAGTATAACAAAGCCCAGTGATCGAGTATAACACATCCCCTGATCGAGTATAACATATCCACCTGATCGTGTATAACAAAGTTCCCTGGTCGAGTATAATAATGTCCCCTGATCGAGTATAACAAAGCTTCCTGATCGAGTATAACAAAGTCCCCTGGTCGAGTATAACAAAGTCCCCTGTTCGAGTATAACAAAGTCCTCTGATCGAGTATAACAAAGTCCCCTAATGGAGTATAACAAAGGCCCTTGATCGAGTATAATAAAGGCCATTAATCGAGTTTAACAAAGTCCCTTGATCGAGTATAACAAAGCCCCTGATCGAGTAAAACAAAGTCCCCCGATCGAGTATAACAAAGTCCTCTGATCGTGTATAACAAAGTCCCAGGATCGAGTATAACAAAGGCCCCTGATCGAGTATAACAAAGTCCCCTGGTCGAGTATAACAAAGTCCCCTTATCGAGTATAACAAAGTCCCCTAGTCAAGTATTACAAATTCCCCTGATCGAGTATAACAAAGTCCCCTGGTCGAGTATAACAAAGTCTCCTGATCGAGTATAATAGAGGCCCTGATCGAGTATAACAAAGTCCCCTGATCGAGTATAACAAAGTCCCCTAATCGAGAATAACAAAGTCCCCTGGTCGAGATAGTAGTGTCCCATGATCGAGTATAACAAAGCCCCCTCATCGATTATGACAAAGGCCCCTGATGGAGTATAACAAAGACAGCTGATGGAGTATAACAAAGTCCCCTGGTCGATTATAACAAAGGCCCCTCATCGAGTAAAAGAAAGCCACCTGATCGGATATTACAAAGTCCCTGATCGAGTATAACTATGTCCCCTGATCGAGTATAACAAAGTCCCCTGATCGACTATAACAAAGACCCCTGATCGAGTATAACAAACTCCCCTTATCGAGTAAAACAAAGTCCCCTGGTCGAGTATAACAAAGTCCCCTGATCGAGGATAACAAAGCCCCCTCATTGAGTATAACTATGTCCCCTGATCGAGTATAACAATGTCCCCTGATCGAGTATAACAAAGTCCCCTCATCGAGTATAACAAATTCCCCTGATCAAGTATAACAAAGTCCCCTGATCGAGGAAAACAAGGCCCCTGATCGAGTATCACAAAGTCCCCTGGTTGAATATAACAATGGCCCATGATTGAGTATAACAAACGCCCCTCATCGAGTATAACAAAGGCCCCTCATCGAGTCTAACAAAGTCCCCTCATCGATTATGACAAAGGCCCTAGATCGAGTAAAACAAAGCCAAATCATCGAGAATAACAAAGTCCCCTAATCGAGTATAACAAAGTCCACTGGTCGAGTATATCAAAGCCCCCTGATCGAGTATAACAAAGTCCCCTGATCGAGTATAACAAAGTCCTCTTGTCGAGCATAACAAAGGCCCCTGATCGAGTATAACAAAGTCCCCTGATCGAGTATAACAAAGTCCCCTGGTTGAGTAAAACAAAGTCCCCTGATCGAGTATAACAAAGTCCCCTTAACGAACATAACAAAGGCCCCTGGTCGAGTATAACAAAGCCCCCCTGATCGAATATTACAAAGTCCAGTGATCAAGTATAACAAAGTCCTCTGATCGAGTATAACAAAGTCCCCTGGTTGAGTATAACAAAGGCCCCTGATGGAGTATAACAAAGAGCCTGATGGAGTATAACAAAGTCCCCTGATCAAGGAAAACAAAGCCCCCTGGTCGAGTATGACAAAGTCCTCTGATCGAGTATAACAAAGTCCATTGATCGAGGATAACAAAGGCCCCTGATCGAGAAAACAAAGGCCTCCGTTTGAGTATAACAATGCCCAGTGATCGAGTATAACACATCCCCTGATCGAGTATAACATATCCCCTGATCGTGTATAACAAAGTTCCCTGGTCGAGTATAGTAATGTCCCCTCATCGAGTATAACAAAGTCCCCTAATCGAGAATAACAAAGTCACCTGGTCGAGATAGTAGTGTCCCATGATCGAGTATAACAAAGCCCCCTCATCAAGTATGACAAAGGCCCCATTTGGAGTATAACAAAGACAGCTGATGGAGTATAACAAAGTCCCTTGGTCGAGTATAACAAAGGCCCCTCATCGAGTATAAGAAAACCCCCTCATCGGATATTACAAAGTCCCCTGGTCGAGTATAACAAAGTCCCCTGATCGAGGATAACAAAGCCCCCTCATTGAGTATATTTATGTCCCCTGATCGAGTATAACAAAGTCCCCTGATCGAGTATAACAAAGTCCCCTCATCGAGTATAACAAATTCCCCTGATCAAGTATAACAAAGTCCCCTGATCGAGGAAAACAAGGCCCTGATCGAGTGTCACCAGAATCTTGAATATAGCAATGGCCCATGATTGAGTATAACAAAGGCCCCTCATCGAGTATAACAGGGGCCCCTCATCGAGTCTAACAAAGTCCCCTGATCGATTATGACAAAGTCCCCCGATCGAGTATAACAAAGGCCCCTGATCGAGTATAACAAAGTCCCCTGGTCGAGTATAACAAAGTCCCTTTATCGAGTATAACAAAGTCCCCTAGTCAAGTATTACAAATTCCCCTAATCGAGTATAACAAAGTCCCCTGGTCGAGTATAACAAAGTCTCCTGATCGAGTATAACAATGTCCCCTGGTCGAGTATAACCAAGGCCCCTGATCGAGAATAACAAAGTCCTCTGATCGAATATAACAAAGTCCCCTTATCGAGCATAACAAAGGCCCCTGGTCGAGCATAACAAAGCCCCCAAGATCAAATAATATCAAAGTCAAAGTCCCTGATCGAGTATAACAAAGTCCCCTGGTCGAGTATAACAAAGGCCCCTGATGGAGTATAACAAAGACCCTGATGGAGTATAACAAAGTCCCCTGATCAAGGAAAACAAAGCCCCCTGGTCGAGTATGACAAAGTCCCCTGATCGAGTATAACAAAGTCCATTGATCGAGGATAACAAAGGCCCCTGATCGAGAAAAACATATCCCCTGATCGTATAATGCGCCCTGGTCGAGTTTGGTAATGTCCCTGATCGAGTATAACATATCCACCTGATCGTGTATAACAAAGTTCCCTGGTCGAGATAGTAATGTCCCATGATTGAGTATAACAAATCCCCCTCATCGAGTATGAGAAAGGCCCCTGATGGAGTATAACAAAGACAGCTGATGGAGTATAACAAAGTCCCCTGGTCGAGTATAACAAAGGCCCCTCATCGAGTATAAGAAAGCCCCCTGATCGGATATTACAAAGTCCCTGATCGAGTATAACTATGTCCCCTGATCGAGTATAACAAAGTCCCCTGATCGAGTATAACAAAGACTCCTGATCGAGTATAACAAAGTCCCCTGATCGAGTAAAACAAAGTCCCCTGGTCGAGTATAACAAAGTCCCCTGATCGAGGATAACAAAGTCCCCTGATCGAGTATAACTATGTCCCCTGATCGAGTATAACAAAGTCCCTGATCGAGTATAACAAAAGTCCCCTCATCGAGTAAAAACAAAGTCCCCTGATCGAGTATAACAAAGTCCCCCTGATCGAGTATAACAAAGGCCCATATGGTCGAGCACATAACAAAGTCCCCTGGTTGAGTATAAATTCTGATCAAGTATAACAAAGTCCCTGGTCGAGTATAACAAAGTCCCATGATCGAGAATAACAAAGGACCTTGATTGAGTATAACAAAGTCCCATGGTCGAGTATAACAAAGTCCTCAGACCGAGTATAACAAAGTCCCTGGTCGAGTATAACAAAGTCCCATGATCGAGAATAACAAAGGACCTTGATTGAGTATAACATATCCCCTGATCGAGTATAACAAAACCCCTCATCGAGTATAACAAAGTCCCTTATCGAGCATAACAAAGGCCCCTGGTCGAGTATAACAAAGCCCCCCTGATCGAATATTACAAAGTCCAGTGATCAAGTATAACAAAGTCCTCTGATCGAGTATAACAAAGTCCCCTGGTCGAGTATAACAAGGGCCCCTGATGGAGTATAACAAAGACCCTGATGGAGTATAACAAAGTCCCCTGATCAAGGAAAACAAAGCCCCCTGGTCGAGTATGACAAAGTCCCCTGATCGAGTATAACAAAGTCCATTGATCGAGGATAACAAAGGCCCCTGATCGAGAAAAACAAAGGCCTCCGTTTGAGTATAACAAAGCCCAGTGATCAAGTATAACACATCCCCTGATCGAGTATAACATATCCCCTGATCGTGTATAACAAAGTTCCCTGGTCGAGTATAGTAATGTCCCCTCATCGAGTATAACAAAGCCTCCTGATCGAGTATAACAAAGTCCCCTGATCGAGTATAACAAAGTCCCCTGATCGAGTATAACAAAAGGCTCCTGGTCGGCATAACCGTTCCGGTCTATGCAACAAAGTTCTGATCGAGTAAAAAAAGTTCCCTGGTGGGTATAACAGTCCCTGATCGAGTATAACAAAGTCCCCTTTCGAGCATAACAAAAAGGCACCTGGTCGAGAATAACAAAGTCCCTGTCGAGTATAACAAAGTCCACCGATCGAAAGTATAACGAAGGCCCCTGATCGAGATAACAAAGTCCCTGATCGAAAGTATAACAAAGCCCCTTGATCGATATAACAAAGTCATCAAATATAAAAGTCCCCTCAGATTGAGTATAACAAAGTCCTCATCGATATAACAAATTCATGATCGAGCATAACAAAGTCCCTGGTCGAATATAACAAAGTCCCTAATAGAGTAATAACAAAGTCCCCTTAATCGAGTATAACAAAGCCCCGATCGAGCATAACAAAGGCCTCGTCGAGCATAACAAAGTCCCTGGTCGAGAGCAACAAAGTCC
>NW_024742680.1:0-26303 GCF_018991925.1 Homarus americanus
ATGGGATATAACAAAGGCCCTCATCGAGTATAACAAAGTTCTCTCGTCGAGTATAACAAAGTCCCTTGATCAAGCATAACAAAGTCCCTGATCGAGTATAACAAAATCCCTGATCGAGTGTAACAAAAGTCCTCATCGAGTATAACGAAGATCCCTTAGCGGAGTATAACAAAGTTTTCCTGATCGAGTATGACAAAGTTCCTGATCGAGTATAACAAAGTCCGTCGAGTATAACAAAGTCCCTGATCGAGTATAACAAAGGAGCCTCATCGAGTATAACAATGTTCCTGATCGATTATAACAAAGTCCCTTGATCGTGCATAACAAATTCCTGATCGAGTGTAACAAAATCCCTGATCGAGTTTAACAAAGTCCCTCATCGAGTATAACAAAGGTCCCTAATAGAGTATAACAAAGTTCCTAATCGAGTATAACAAAGTCCCTGATTGAGTATAACAAAGTCCACTTGTCGTGTATAACAAAGTCTCTGATCGAGTATCATAGTCCCTCATCGAGTATAACAAAGGTCCCTGATCGATTATAACAAAGTCCTCATGGAGTATAACAAAGTCTCCTGGTCGAGTATAACAAAGTCCCCTGATGAAGTATAACAAAAATCCCTGATCGAGTATAACAAAGTCCCCTCATCGAGTATAACAAAGGTCCTTAATCGAGTATAACACAGCTCCCTAATCGAGTATAATAAAAGTCCCTGATTGAGCATAACAAAGTCCACTGGTCGAGGATAACAACAGCCCCTGATCGACTATACCAAAGTTTCCTAATCGAGCATAACAAAGTTTCCTGATCGAGTATGACAAAGTTCCCTGATCGAGTATAACAAAGTCCCCTGGTCGAGGATAACAAAGTCCCCTGCTCGAGTATAACAAATTCCCCAGGTCGAGTATAACAAAGTCCCCAGATCGAGTATAACAAAGGCCACAGATCGAGAATAACAAAGCCCCCATATCGAGCATAACAAAAGCGCCGAGTCCAGTATAACCAAGCCCCTGATTGGGTATAACAAGTCCCTGATCGAGTATAACAAACCCCCTGATCGAGTATAACAAAGTCCCTTGATCGAGTATAACAACGGAACCAGATCGAGTTTAACAAAGTCTCCTGATCGAGCATAACAAAGGCCCCTGGTTGAGTAACAAAGTCCCTGGTCGAGTATAAAGTCCCTCATCGAGTATAACAAGGTCCTAATGAGTATAACCAATGTTCCCTAATCGAGTATACCAAAGTCGTTTGATTGAGTATAAAAAGCCCACTGGTCGAGGATAACAATGTCCCCTGTTCGAGTATAACAAAGTCCCCTGGTCGGTATAACAAAGTCCCCTGGTTCGAGTATAACAAAGCCCGTTATCGAGCATAACAAAAGCGCCTGGTCGAGTATAACAAATCCCCTGATAGAAAATAACAAAGTTCCTGATCGAAGTATAACAAAGCCACCTCATCGAGTATGATAAAGTCCCCTGATCGATAATAACAAAGTCCACTGGTCGAGGATAACAAAGTCCTGCTCGAGTATAACAAGAATCCCTGGTCGAGTATAAAAAGTCCCTCTCATCGAGTATAACAAAGGCGCCCGATCAAGAATATATAAGCCCTTATCGAGCGCTAACAAAATCGCCTACTCGAGTCTAACAAAGCCCCCTCATCAAGTATAACAAAGTCCCCTGATCGAGTATAACAAAGGCCCTGATCAAGTATACCAAAGTTTCCTAATCGAGCACAACAAAGTCCTCAGCGAGTATAACAAAGGTCCCTAATCAGTATAACAGATGTTCCTAATCCAGTATAAAAGTCCCTAATTGAGTATAACAAAGTACACTGGTTGAGGATAACAAAGTCCCCTGTTCTCTTATAACAAAGTCCCTGGTCGAGTATAACAAAGTCCCTGGTTCGAGTATAAAAAAGCTCCGTTATCGAGCATAACAAAAGCGCCTGGTCGAGTATAACAAAGCCCCCTCATAGAATATAACAAAGTTCCCTGATCGAGTATAACAAGCCCTCTCATCGAGTATAACAAAGTCCCCTGATCGAGGATACCAACAGCCCCTGATCGACTATACCAAAGTTTCCTAATCGAGCATAACAAAGTCTTCTGATCGAGTATAAAAAAGTCCCCTGATCGAGTATAACAAAGTCCCCTGATCGAAAAGAATAAAGTCCCTTGGCGAGTATAACACAGTTCCCTGGTCGAGTATAACAAAGTCCCCTGATCGAGTATAAGAAAGTTCCTTGATTGAGTAGAACGAAAATGCTGATCGAGTATAACAAAAGGCCCTGATCGAGTAAAACAAAGTTCCCTAATCGAGTATAATAAAGTCCCCTGATTGAGTATAACAAAGTCCACTGGTCGAGGATAACAAAGTCTCCTGTTCGAGTATAACAAAGTCCCCTGGTCGAGTATAACAAAGTCCCCTCATCGAGTATAACAAAGGTCCTAATCGAGAAAACCAAAGTTCCCTAATCGAGTATAACAAAGTCCCTGTTCGAGGATAACAAAAGTCCCCAGCTCGTGTATAACAAAGTCCCTAATCGAGTATAATAAAGTCCCCTGATTGAGTATAACAAAGTCCACTGGTCGAGGATAACAAAGTCTCCTGTTCGAGTATAACAAAGTCCCTGATCGAGTATAACAAAGTCCTCATCGAAGTATAACAAAGGTCCCTAATCGAGTAAAACAAAATTCCTAATCCAGGTATAACAAAGTCCCCAGCTCGAGTATAACCAGTTCTGATCGGTATAACAAAGTCCCTTGATCGAGTATACAAAGTCCCTGATCGAAAGAGCAAAGTCTCCTCGTCGACTATTACAAAGTTCCTGGTCGAGTATAAAACAGTCCCGTGATCGAGTATAAGAAAGTCCTTGATCGAGTATAACAAAAACCCTGATCGAATATAACAAAGTCCCTGATGGAGTATAACAAAGTCCCTGGTCGAGTATTACAGATTCCCGTGATCGAGTAAAATAAAGTCCCCTGATCGAGTATAACAAAGTTCCCTGGTCAGTATGACAAAGTCCCTGATCGAGTATAACAAAGTTCCTGGTGGAGTATAACAAAGTGCCTGATCAGAGTATAACATAGTCACCTGATCGAGCATAACAAAGTCCCCTGATCGAGTATAACAAAGTCTCCTGATCCGAGTATAACAAAGTCCCTCATCGAGTATAACAAAGTCCCTTGTCGAGGATAACAAAGTCCTCTGCTCGAGGATAACAAAGTCCCTGCTCGAGTATAACAAAGTCCCCTGCTCGAGTATAACAAAGGCCCTCTTCGAGTATAAGAAAGTTCCTGATCGAGTATAACAAAGTCCCTAATCGGTATAACAAAGTCCACCGGTCGAGGATAACAAAGTCCCCTGCTCGAGTATAACAAAGTCCACTGGTCGAGGATAACAAAGTCCCCTACTCGTGTACAACAAAGTCCCCTGGTCGAGTATAACAAAGTCCCCTGATCGAGTATAACAAAGGCCCCTCATCGAGTATAACAAAGTTCCCTAATCGAGTATAACAACGGCCCTGATCGAGTATACCAAAGTTTCCTAATCGAGCATAACAAAGTCCCCTGATCGAGTATAAAAAAGTCCCCTGATCGAGTATAACAAAGTCCCCTGATCGAAAAGAATAAAGTCCCTTGTCGAGTATAACAAAGTTCCCTGGTCGAGTATAACAAGGTCCCCTGATCGAGTATAAGAAAGTCCCTTGATCGAGTAGAACAAAAACCCTGATCGAGTATAACAAAGGCCCCTCATCGAGAATAACAAAGCCCCCTTATCGAGCATAACAAAAGCGCCTAGTCGAGTATAACAAAACCCCCTGATTGAATATAACAAAGTCTCCTGATCGAGTATAACAAAGCCGCCTCATCGAGTATAACAAGTCCCTGATCGAGTATAACAACGGCCCTAATCGAGTATAACACAGTCTCCTGATCAAGTATAACAAAGTCCCTGATCGAGAAGAGCAAAATCCCTCGACAGGTATAACAAAGTTCCATGGTCGAGCATAACAAAAGTCCCTCTTCGAGTAAACAAAAGTCCCCTATCGAGTATAACAAGTCCCTGATCGAGAGAGCAAAGTCCCTGGTCGACTATAACAAAGTTCTCTGGTCGAGGATAACAAAGTCACCTGATCGAGTATAAGAAAGTCCCTTGATCAAGTATAACAAAACCCTGATCGAGTATAACAAAGTCCCTGAACAGGCTAACATAGGCCCTGATCGTGTATAACAAAAGCCCCTGATCGACTATAACAAAGTCCACTGATCGAGTATAACAAAGTCCCTGGTCGAGTATAATAGAGTTCCTGGTCGAGTATAACATAGTCCTCTGATCAAGTATAACAAAATCCTCTGATCGAGCATTTCATAAGCCTCTCATCATTGTATAACAAAATCCCTGATAGAGTATAACAAAGTCCCTAATCGAATATAACAAAGTCCCTTGACCGAGTATAACAAAGTCCTTAAGAGTATAACATTGTCCGCCTGATATAAGTATCAAGTTCCCTGATCGAGTGTAACAAAGTCCCTAATCAAGTATAAAAGTCCTGGTCTAGGATAATAAAGTCCCCTGTTCGAGTATAACAAAGTCCCTGGTCGAGTATTACAAAGTCCCCTGATGGGATATAACAAAGGCCTCATCGAGTATAACAAAGTTCCCTAATCGAGTATAACAAAAGTCCCTTGATCGAGCATAACAAAGTCCCTGATCGAGTATAACAAAATCCCTGATCGAGGTGTAACAAAGTCCTCATCGAGAGTATAACGAAGGTCCTTATCGAGTATAACAAAGTTTCCTGATCGAGTATGACAAGTTCCTGATCGAGTATAACAAAGTCCCTGGTCGAGGATAACAAAGTCCCCTGCTCGAGTATAACAAATTCCCCAGGTCGAGTATAACAAAGTCCCCAAATCGAGTATAACAAAGGCCACAGATCGAGAATAACAAAGCCCCATATCGAGCATAACAAAAGCGCCGAGTCGAGTATAACCAAGCCCCTGATTGAGTATAACAAAGTCCCTGATCGAGTATAACAAACCCCTGATCGAGTATAACAAAGTCCCTTGATCGAGTATAACAACGAACCAGATCGAGTTTAACAAAGTCTCCTGATCGAGCATAACAAAGGCCCTGGTTGAGTATAACAAAGTCCTGGTCGAGTATAACAAAGTCCCTCATCAAGTATAACAAAGGTCCCTAATCGGTAATAACCAATGGTCCCTAATCAGGTATACCAAAGTCGTTTGATTGAGTATAAAAAAGCCCACTGGTCGAGGATAACAATGTCCCTGTTCGAGTATAACAAAAGTCCCTGGTCGAGTATAACAAAGTCCCCTGGTTCGAGTATAACAAAGCCCCGTTATCAAGCATAACAAAAGCGCCTGGTCGAGTATAACAAATCCCCTGATAGAAAATAACAAAGTTCGATCGGTATAACAAAGCCCCTCATCGAGTATGATAAAGTCCTGATCGATAATAACAAAGTCCACTGGTCGAGGATAACAAAGTCCCCTGCTCGAGTATAACAAAGTCCCCTGGTCGAGTATAAAAAGTCCCTCATCGAAGTATAACAAAGGCGCCCGATCGAGAATATATAAGCCCCTTATCGGCGTAACAAAATCGCCTACTCGAGTCTAACAAAAGCCCCCTCATCGAGTATAACAAAGTCCCTGATCAGGTATAACAAAGGCCCTGATCAGGTATACCAAAGTTTTCTAATCGAGCACAACAAAGTCCCTCAGCGAGTATAACAAAGGTCCTAATCGAGTATAACAGATGTTCCTAATCGAGTATAAAAAGTCCTAATTGAGTATAACAAAGTACACTGGTTGAGGGATAACAAAGTCCCTGTTCTCTTTAACAAAGTCTGGTCGAGTATAACAAAGTCCCCTGGTTCAGTATAAAAAGCTCCGTTATCGAGCATAACAAAAGCGCCTGGTCGAGTATAACAAAGCCCCCTCATAGAATATAACAAAGTTCCTGATCGAGTATAACAAGCCCTCTCATCGAGTATAACAAAGTCCCTGATCGAGGATACCAACAGCCCCTGATCGACTATACCAAAGTTTCCTAATCGAGCATAACAAAGTCTTCTGATCGGTATAAAAAGTCCCTGATCGAGTATAACAAAGTCCCTGATCGAAAAGAATAAAGTCCTTGGCGAGTATAACACAGTTCCTGGTCGAGTATAACAAAGTCCCCTGATCGAGTATAAGAAAGTTCTTGATTGAGTAGAACGAAAATGCTGATCGAAAGATAACAAACGCCCTGATCGAGTAAACAAGTTCCCTAATCGAGTATAATAAAGTCCCCTGATTGAGTATAACAAAGTCCACTGGTCGAGGATAACAAAGTCTCCTGTTCGAGTATAACAAAGTCCCCTGGTCGAGTATAACAAAGTCCCCTCATCGAGTATAACAAAGGTCCCTAATCGAGAAAACCAAAGTTCCCTAATCGAGTATAACAAAGTCCCCTGATCGAGGATAACAAAGTCCCCAGCTCGTGTATAACAAAGTCCCCTAATCGAGTATAATAAAGTCCCCTGATTGAGTATAACAAAGTCCACTGGTCGAGGATAACAAAGTCTCCTGTTCGAGTATAACAAAGTCCCCTGATCGAGTATAACAAGTCCCTCATCGAGTATAACAAAGGTCCCTAATCGAGTAAAAACAAATTCCCTAATCGAGTATAACAAAGTCCCCAGCTCGAGTATAACCAAGTTCCCTGATCGAGTATAACAAAGTCCCTTGATCGAGTATAACAAAGTCCCCTGATAAAAGAGCAAAAGTCTCCTCGTCGACTATTACAAAGTTCCCTGGTCGAGTATAAAACAGTCCCGTGATCGAGTATAAGAAAGTCCCTTGATCGAGTATAACAAAAAGCCTGATCGAATATAACAAGTCCCTGATGGAGTATAACAAAGTCCCTGGTCGAGTATTACAGATTCCCGTGATCGAGTAAAATAAAGTCCCTGATCGAGTATAACAAAGTTCCTGGTCAGTATGACAAAGTCCCTGATCAGAGTATAACAAAGTTCCTGGTGGAGTATAACAAAGTGCCTGATCGAATATAACATAGTCACCTGATCGAGCATAACAAAAGTCCCCTGATCGAGTATAACAAAGTCTCCTGATCGAGTATAACAAAGTCCTCATCGAGTATAACAAAGTCCCTTGTCGAGATAACAAAGTCCTCTGCTCAGGATTACAAAGTCCCCTGCTCGAGTATAACAAAGTCCCCTGCTCGAGTATAACAAAGGCCCCTCTTCGAGTATAAGAAAGTTCCCTGATCGAGTATAACAAAGTCCCCTAATCGAGAATAATAAAGTCCACCGGTCGAGGATAACAAAGTCCCCTGCTCAGAGTATAACAAAGTCCACTGGTCGAGGATAACAAAGTCCCCTACTCGTGTACAACAAAGTCCCTGGTCGAGTATAACAAAGTCCCTGATCCAGGTATAACAAGGCCCCTCATCGAGTATAACAAAGTTCCCTAATCGAGAGTATAACAACGGCCCTGATCGGGTATACCAAAAGTTTCTAATCGAGCATAACAAAAGTCCCTGATCGAGTATAAAAAAGTCCCCTGATCGAGTATGACAAAGTCCCCTGATCGAAAAGAATAAAGTCCCTTGTCGAGTATAACAAAGTTCCCTGGTCGAGTATAACAATGTCCCCTGATCGAGTATAACAACGGCCCCTGATCAAGTATACCAAAGTCCCCTGATCGAGCATAACAAAGTCCCCTAATCGAGTATAACAAAGTCTCCTGATCAAGTATAACAAAGTCCCCTGATCGAGAAGAGCAAAATCCCCTCGACGAGTATAACAAAGTTCCATGGTCGAGCATAACAAGTCCCTCTTCGAGTAAAACAAAGTCCCCTGATCGAGTATAACAAAGTCCCCTGATCGAGAGGAGCAAAGTCCCCTGGTCGACTATAACAAAGTTCTCTGGTCGAGTATAACAAAGTCACCTGATCGAGTATAAGAAAGTCCCTTGATCGAGTATAACAAAAACCCTGATCGAGTATAACAAAGTCCCCTGATCGAGCATAACATAGGCCCCTGATCGTGTATAACAAAGCCCCCTGATCGACTATAACAAAGTCCACTGATCGAGTATAACAAAGTCCCCTGGTCGAGTATAATAGAGTTCCCTGGTCGAGTATAACATAGTCCTCTGATCAAGTATAACAAAATCCTCTGATCGAGCATTTCATAAGCCTCTCATCGTGTATAACAAAATCCCCTGATAGAGTATAACAAAGTCCCCTAATCGAATATAACAAAGTCCCTTGACCGAGTATAACAAAGTCCCCTTATAGAGTATAACATTGTCCGCCTGATATAGTATATCAAAGTTCCCTGATCGAGTGTAACAAAGTCCCCTAATCAAGTATAAAAAGTCCCCTGGTCTAGGATAATAAAGTCCCCTGTTCGAGTATAACAAAGTCCCCTGGTCTAGTATTACAAAGTCCCATGATGGGATATAACAAAGGCCCCCCATCGAGTATAACAAAGTTCCCTAATCAAGTATAACAAAGTCCCTTGATCGAGCATAACAAAGTCCCCTGATCGAGTATAACAAAATCCCCTGATCGAGTGTAACAAAGTCCCCTCATCGAGTATAACGAAGGTCCCTTATCGAGTATAACAAAGTTTCCTGATCGAGTATGGCAAAGTTCCCTGATCGAGTATAACAAAGTCCCCTGGTCGAGGATAACAAAGTCCCCTGCTCGAGTATAACAAATTCCCCAAGTCGAGTATAACAAAGTCCCCAGATCGAGTATAACAAAGGCCACAGATCGAGAATAACAAAGCCCCCATATCGAGCATAACAAAAGCGCCGAGTCGAGTATAACCAAGCCCCCTGATTGAGTATAACAAAGTCCCCTGATCGAGTATAACAAACCCCCCTGATCGAGTATAACAAAGTCCCTTGATCGAGTATAACAACGGAACCAGATCGAGTTTAACAAAGTCTCCTGATCGAGCATAACAAAGGCCCCTGGTTGAGTATAACAAAGTCCCCTGGTCGAGTATAACAAAGTCCCCTCATCGAGTATAACAAAGGTCCCTAATCGAGTATAACAAATGGTCCCTAATCGAGTATACCAAAGTCGTTTGATTGAGTATAAAAAAGCCCACTGGTCGAGGATAACAATGTCCCCTGTTCGAGTATAACAAAGTCCCCTGGTCGAGTATAACAAAGTCCCCTGGTTCGAGTATAACAAAGCCCCGTTATCGAGCATAACAAAAGCGCCTGGTCGAGTATAACAAATCCCCCTGATAGAAAATAACAAAGTTCCCTGATCGAGTATAACAAAGCCCCCTCATCGAGTATAATAAAGTCCCCTGATCGATAATAACAAAGTCCACTGGTCGAGGATAACAAAGTCCCCTGCTCGAGTATAACAAAGTCCCCTGGTCGAGTATAAAAAAGTCCCCTCATCGAGTATAACAAAGGCGCCCGATCGAGAATATATAAGCCCCCTTATCGAGCATAACAAAATCGCCTACTCGAGTCTAACAAAGCCCCCTCATCGAGTATAACAAAGTCCCCTGATCGAGTATAACAACGGCCGCTGATCAAGTATACCAAAGTTTCCTAATCGAGCACAACAAAGTCCCCTCATCGAGTATAACAAAGGTCCCTAATCGAGTATAACAGATGTTCCCTAATCGAGTATAACAAAGTCCCCTAATTGAGTATAACAAAGTCCACTGGTTGAGGATAACAAAGTCCCCTGTTCTCTTATAACAAAGTCCCCTGGTCGAGTATAACAAAGTCCCCTGGTTCGAGTATAAAAAAGCTCCGTTATCGAGCATAACAAAAGCGCCTGGTCGAGTATAACAAAGCCCCCTCATAGAATATAACAAAGTTCCCTGATCGAGTATAACAAGCCCTCTCATCGAGTATAACAAAGTCCCCTGATCGAGTATAGCAACAGCCCCTGATCGACTATACCAAAGTTTCCGGATCGAGCATAACAAAGTCCCCTGATCGAGTATAAAAAAGTCCCATGATCGAGTATAACAAAGTCCCCTGATCGAAAAGAGCAGAGTTCTCTGGTCGACTATAACAAAGTTCCCTGGTCGAGTATAACAAAGTCCCCTGATCGAGTATAAGAAAGCCCCTTGATCGAGTATAACAAAAACCCTGATCGAGTATAACAAAGTCCCCTGATCGAGTATAACAAAGTCCCCTGATCGAGGATAACAAAGTCCCATGTCGAGTATTACTAAGTCCCTGATCGAGTATAACAAAGGCCCCTCTTCGAGTATAACAAAGTTCCTTGATTGAGTATAACAAAGTCCCTTGATCGAGCATAACAAAGTCCCCTGATCGAGTATAACAAAGTTCCCTGATCGAGCATAACAAAGTCCCCTCATCGAGTATAACAAAGTCCACTCATCGCGTATAACAAAGTCCCCTGATCGAGAAGAGCAAAGTTCTCTGGTCGACTATAACAAAGTTCCCTGGTCGAGTATAACAAAGTCCACTGATCGAGTTCCCTGGTCGAGTATAACAAAGTCCACTGATCGAGTATAAGAAAGTCCCTTGATCGAGTATAACAAAAACCCTGATCGAGTATAACAAAGTCCCCTGATCGAGTATAACAAAGTCCCCTGATCGAGGATAACAAAGTCCCATGTCGAGTATTACAAAGTCCCTGATCGAGTATAACAAAGGCCCCTCTTCGAGTATAACAAAGTTCCTTGATTGAGTATAACAAAGTCCCTTGATCGTGCATAACAAAGTCCCCTGATTGAGTATAACAAAATCCCCTTATCGAGTATAACAAAGTCCCCTCATCGAATATAACAAAGGTCCGTGACCGAATATAACAAAGTTCCCTAATCGAGTATAAAAAAGTCCGCTGATTGAGTATAACAAAGTCCACTGGTCGAAGATAACAAAGTCCCTGTTCGAGTTTAACAAAGTCACCTGGTCGAGTATAACATAGTCCCCTGGTTCGAGTATAACAAAGCCCCGTTATCGAGCATAACAAAAGCGCCTGATCGAGTATAATAAAGCGCCCTGATAGAGTATAACAAAGTTCCCAGATCGAGTATAACAAAGTCCCCTGATCGAGTATAACAAAGTCCCCTGGTCGAGGATAACAAAGTCCCCTTCTCGAGTATAACTAAGTCCCCTGATCGAGTATAACAAAGGCCCCTCATCGAGTATAACAAAGTTCCCTGATCGAGTATAACAAAGTCCCTTGATCGAGCATAACAAAGTCCCCTGATCGAGTATAACAAAATCCCCTGATCGAGTATAACAAAGTCCCCTCATCGAGTATAAAAAAGGTCCCTAATCGAGTATAACAAAGTTCCCTGATCGAGTATAACAAAGTCTCCTGATCGAGTATAACAAAGTCCACTGGTCGAGGATAACAAAGTCCCCGGCTCGAGTATAACAAAGTCCCCTGGTCGACGATAACAAAGTCCCCTGCTCGTGTATAACAAAGTTCCCTGGTCGAGTATAATTAAGTCCGCTGATCGAGTATAACAAAGGCCCCTGATCGAGAATAACAAACCCCGATTAACGAGCATAACAAAAGCGCCTGATCGAGTATAACAAAGCCCCCTGATAGAGTATAACAAAGTTCCCTGATCGAGTATAACAAAGCCCCCTCATCGAGTATAACAAAGACCCCTGATCGAGTATAACAACAGCCCCTGATCGACTATACCAAAGTTTCCTCATCGAGCATAACAAAGTCCCCTGATCGAGTAAAAAAAAGTCCCCTCATCGAGTGTACCAAAGTCCCCTGAACGAGTATAACAAAGTCCCCTGATCGAGAAGAGCAAAGTCCTCTGGTCGACTATAACAAAGTTCCCTGGTTGAGTATAACAAAGTCCCCTGGTCGAGTATAACAAAGTCCCCAGGTCGAGTATTACACATTCCCATGATCGAGTAAAACAAAGTTCCCTGATCGAGTATAATAAAGTCCCCTGGTCTAGTATGACAAACTCCCTGATCGAGTATAAGAAAGTCTCCTGATCGAGTATATCAAAGTTCCCTGGTCGAGTATAATAAAGTCCCCTGATCGAGTATAACATAGTCCCCACATCGAGTATAAAAAACGTCCCTGATCGAGTATAACAAAGTCCCCTTTTCGAGTATAACAAAGTCCCCTGCTCGAGGATAACAAAGTCCCCTGCTCGTGTATAACAAAGTCCCCTTTTCGAGTATAAAAAAGTCCCCTGATACAGTATAACAAAGGCCCCTGATCGAGTACAACAAAGTTTCCTGATCGAGTATAACACAGTCCCTTGATCGAGCATAAAAAATTTCCCTGATCGAGTCTAACAAAATCCCCTGCTCGAGGATAACAAAGTCCCCTGCTCGATTATAACAAAGTCCCCTTTTCGAGTATAACAAAGTCCCCTGATACAGTATAACAAAGGCCCCTGATCGAGTATATCAAAGTCCCCTGATCGAGTACAACAAACTTCACTGGTCGAGGATAACAAAGTCCCCTGCTCGAGTATAACACAGTCCCCTGGTCGAGTATAAAAAAGTCCCCTCATCGAGTATAACAAAGGCGCCTGATCGATAATAAATAAGCCCCCTTTTCGAGCATAAAAAAGCGCCTACTCGAGTATAACAAAGCCCCCTCATCGAGTATAACAAAGTCCCCTGATCGAGTATAACAACGGCCCCTGATCAAGTATACCAAAGTTTCCTGATCGAGCATAACAAAGTCCCCTGATCGAGTATAAAAAAGTCCCCTGATCGAGGATAACAAAGTCCCCTGATCGAAAAGAGCAAATTCCCCTGGACGAGTATAACAAAGACCCCTGATCGAGTATAACATAGTCCCCTGATCGAGTGTAACAAAGTTCCTTGGTCGAGTATAATAAAGGCCCCTGATCGAGTATAACATAGGCCCCTGATTGTGTATAACAAAGTCCCCTGGTCGAGTATAACACTGTCCCCTAATCGAATATAACAAAGTTCCCTGATCGAGCATAAGAAAGTCCCCTGATCGAGTATAACAAAGTCCCCTGATCGAGTATAACAAAGTCCCCTGATCGAGAAGAGCAAAGTCCTCTGGTCGACTATAACAAAGTTCCCTGGTCGAGTATAACAAAGTCCCCTGATCGAGTATAAGAAAGTCCCTTGATCGAGTATAACAAAAACCCTGATCGAGTAAAACAAAGTCCCCTGGTCCAGTATGACAAAGTCCCCTGATCGAGTATAACAAAGTCCCATGATCGAGTATAACAAAGTCCCCTGATCGAGTATAACAAAGTCCCCTGGTCGAGGATAACAAAGTCCCCTGCTCGAGGATAACAAAGTCCCATGCTCGAGTATAACAAAGTCCCCTGCTCGAGTATAACAAAGTCCCCTGATCGAGTATAACAAAGGCCCCTCATCGAGTATAACAAAGTTCCTGATCGAGTATAACAAAGTCCCTTGATCGAGCATAACAAAGTCCCCTGATCGAGTATAAAAAATCCCCTGATCGAGTATAACAAAGTCCCCTCATCGAGTATAAAAAAGGTCCCTAATCGAGTATAACAAAGTTCCCTGATCGAGTATAACAAAGTCTCCTGATCGAGTATAACAAAGTCCACTGGTCGAGGATAACAAAGTCCCCTGCTCGAGTATAACAAAGTCCCCTGGTCGACGATAACAAAGTCCCCTGCTCGTGTATAACAAAGTCCGCTGATCGAGTATATCAAAGGCCCCTGATCGAGAATAACAAACCCCGATTAACGAGCATAACAAAAGCGCCTGATCGAGTATAACAAAGCCCCCTGATAGAGTATAACAAAGTTCCCTGATCGAGTATAACAAAGCCCCCTCATCGAGTATAACAAAGTCCCCTGATCGAGTATAACAACAGCCCCTGATCGACTATACCAAAGTTTCCTCATCGAGCACAACAAAGTCCCCTGATCGAGTATAAAAAAGTCCCCTCATCGAGTATAACAAAGTCCCCTGATCGAGAAGAGCAAAGTCCTCTGGTAGACTATAACAAAGTTCCCTGGTTGAGCATAACAAAGTCCCCTGGTCGAGTATAACAAAGTCCCCTGGTCGAGTATTACAGATTCCCATGATCGAGTAAAACAAAGTCCCCTGATCGAGTATAATAAAGTCCCCTGGTCTAGTATGAAAAAGTCCCTGATCGAGTATAAGAAAGTCCCCTGATCGAGTATATCAAATTTCCCTGGTCGAGTATAACAAAGTCCCCTGATCGAATATAACATAGTCCCCACATCGAGTATAACAAACGTCCCTGATCGAGTATAACAAAAGTCCCCTTTTCGAGTATAACAAAGTCCCCTGCTCGAGGATAACAAAGTCCCCTGCTCGAGTATAACAAAGTCCCCTTTTCGAGTATAACAAAGTCCCCTGATACAGTATAACAATGGCCCCTGATCGAGTATAACAAAGTTTCCTGATCGAGTATAACAAAGTCCACTGGTCGAGCATAACAAAGTCCCCTAATCGAATATAAAAAAGTCCCCTGATCGAGTATAACAAAGTCCCCTGATCGGAAAGAGCAAAGTCCCCTCGTCGAGTATAACAAAGTTCCCTGGTAGGGCATAACATAGGCCCCTGATTGTGTATAACAAAGTCCCCTGGTCGAGTATAACAATGTCCCCTAATCGAGTATAACAAAGTTCCCTGATCGAGCATAAGAAAGTCCCCTGATCGAGTATAACAAAGTCCCCTGATCGAGTATAACAAAGTCCCCTGATCGAGAAAAGCAAAGTCCTCTGGTCGACTATAACAAAGTTCCCTGGTCGAGTATAACAAAGTCCCCTGATCGAGTATAAGAAAGTCCCTTGATCGAGTATAACAAAAACCCTGATCGAGTATAACAAAGTCCCTGGTCGAGAATTACACATTCCCCTGATCGAGTAAAACAAAGTCCCCTGGTCCAGTATGACAAAGTCCCCTGATCGAGTTTAACATAGTCCCCTCATCGAGTATAACAAAGGTCCCTCATCGAGTATAACAAAGTCCTCTGATTGAGTATAACAAAGTTCCCTGATCGAGTATAACAAAGTCCCCTGGTCGAGGATAACAAAGTCCCCTGCTCGAGGATAACAAAGTCCCATGCTCGAGTATAACAAAGTCCCCTGCTCGATTATAACAAAGTCCCCTGATCGAGTATAACTAAGGCCCCTCATCGAGTATAACAAAGTTCCCTGATCGAGTATAACAAAGTCCCTTGATCGAGCATAACAAAGTCCCCTGATCGAGTATAACAAAATCCCCTGATCGAGTATAACAAAGTCCCCTCATCGAGTATAAAAAAGGTCCCTAATCGAGTATAACAAAGTCCACCAGTCGAGGATAACAAAGTCCCCTGCTCGAGTATAACAAAGTCCCCTGGTTGACGATAACAAAGTCCCCTGCTCGTGTATAACAAAGTCCCCTGGTCGAGTATAACAAAGTCTTCTGATCGAGTATAACAAAGACCCCTGATCGAGAATAACAAACCTCGATTAACGAACATAACAAAAGCGCCTGATCGAGTATAACAAAGCCCCCTGATAGAGTATAACAAAGTTCCCTGATCGAGTATAACAAAGCCCCCTCATCGAGTATAACAAAGACCCCTTATCGAGTATAACAACAACTCCTGATCGACTATACCAAAGTTTCCTCATCGAGCATAACAAAATCCCCTGATCGAGTATAAAAAAGTCCCCTCATCGAGTATAACAAAGTCCCCTGAACGTGTATAACAAAGTCCCCTGATCGAGAAAAGCAAAGTCCTCTGGTCGAGTATTACAGATGCCCATGATCGAGTATAATAAAGTCCCCTGGTCTAGTATGACAAAGTCCCTGATCGAGTATAAGAAAGTCCCCTGATCGAGTATATCAAAGGTCCCTGGTCGAGTATAACAAAGTCCCCTGATCGAGTATAACATAGTCCCCACATCGAGTATAACAAACGTCCCTGATCGAGTATAACAAAGTCCCCTTTTCGAGTATAACAAAGTCCCCTGCTCGACGATAACAAAGTCCCCTGCACGAGTATAACAAAGTCCCCTTTTCGAGTATAACAAAGTCCCCTGATACAGTATAACAAAGGCCCCTGATCGAGTATAACAAAGTTTCCTGATCGAGTATAACAAAGTCCCTTGATCGAGCATAACAAATTTCGCTGATCGAGTCTAACAAAATCCCCTGATCGAGTATAACAAAGTCCCCTCATCGAGTATAACAAAGGTCCCTAATCGATTATAACAAAGTATCCTGATCGAGTATATCAAAGTCCCCTGATCGAGTACAACAAAGTTCACTGGTCGAGGATAACAAAGTCCCCTGCTCGAGTATAACACAGTCCCCTGGTCGAGTATAAAAAAGTCCCCTCATCGAGTATAACAAAGGCGCCTGATCGATAATAAATAAGCCCCCTTTTCGAGCATAACAAAAGCGCCTACTCGAGTATAACAAAGCCCCCTCATCGAGTATAACAAAGTCCCCTGATCGAGTATAACAACGGCCCCTGATCAAGTATATCAAAGTTTCCTGATCGAGCATAACAAAGTCCCCTGATCGAGTATAAAAAAGTCCCGTGATCGAGTATACCAAAGTCCCCTGATCGAAAAGAGCAAATTCCCCTGGACGAGTATAACAAAGTCCCCTGGTCGAGTTTTACAGATTCCCCTGATCGAGTAAAACAAAGTCCCTGATCGAGTATAACATAGTCCCCTGATTGAGTGTAACAAAGTGCCCTGATCGAGTAAAACAAAGTCCCCTGATCGAGTATAACAAATTCCCCCGATCAAGGATAACAAAGTCCCCTGCTCGAGGATAACAAAGTCCCCTGCTCTAGTATAACAAAGTCCCCTGGACGAGAATAACAAAGTCCCTTGATCGAGCATAACATATTCCACTGATCGAGTATAACAAAATCCCCTGATCGAGTATAACAAAGTCCCCTCATCGAATATAACAAAGGTCCCTAATCGAGTATAACAAAGTTCCCTAATCGAGTATAACAAAGGCCACTCTTCGAGTATAACAAAGTTCCATGATCGAGTATAACAAAGTCCCTTGATCGAGCATAACAAATTCCCCTGATCGAGTATAACAAAATCCCCTGATCGAGTATAACAAAGTCCCTCATCGAATATAACAAAGGTCCCTAATCGAGTATAACAAAGTTCCCTAATCGAGTATAACAAAGTCCCCTAATTGAGTATAACAAAGTCCACTGGTCGAGGATAACAAAGTTCCCTGTTCGAGTATAACAAAGTCCCCTGGTCGAGTATAACATAATCCCCTGGTTCGAGCATAACAAAAGCGCCTGATGGAGTATAACAAAGCCCCCTGATAGAGTATAATAAAGTTCCCTGATCGAGTATAACAAAGCCCCCTCATTGAGTATAACAAAGACCCCTGATCGAGTATAACAACAGCCCCTGATCGACTATACCAAAGTTTCCTCATCGAGCATAACAAAGTCCCCTGTTCGAATATAAAAAAGTCCCCTGATCGAGTATAACAAAGTCCCCTGGTCGAGTATTACACATACCCCTGATCGAGTAAAACAAAGTCCCCTGGTCCAGTATGACAAAGTCCCCTGATCGAGTATAACAAAGTCCCCTGATCGAGTATAACATAGTCCCCTGATCGATTATAACAAAGTCCCCTGGTCGAGGATAACAAAGTCCCCTGCTCGAGGATAACAAAGTCCCATGCTCGAGTATAACAAAGTCCCCTGCTCAAGTATAACAAAGTCCCCTGATCGAGTATAACAAAGGCCCCTCATCGAGTATAACAAAGTTCCCTGATCGAGTATAACAAAGTCCCTTGATCGAGCATAACAAAGTCCCCTGATCGAGTATAACAAAATCCCCTGATCAAGTATAACAAAGTCCCCTCATCGAGTATAAAAAAGGTCCCTAATCGAGTATAACAAAGTTCCCTGATCGAGTATAACAAAGTCTCCTGATCGAGTATAACAAAGTCCACTGGTCGAGGATAACAAAGTCCCCTGCTCGAGTATAACAACGTCCCCTGGTCAACGATAACAAAGTCCCCTGCTCGTGTATAACAAAGTCCGCTGATCGAGTATAACAAAGGCCCCTGATCGAGAATAACAAACCCCGATTAACGAGCATAACAAAAGCGCCTGATCGAGTATAACAAAGCCCCCTGATAGAGTATAACAAAGTTCCCTGATCGAGTATAACAAAGCCCCCTCATCGAGTATAACAAAGTCCCCTGATCGAGTATAACAACAGCCCCTGATCGACTATACCAAAGTTTCCTCATCGAGCATAACAAAGTCCCCTGATCGAGTATAAAAAAGTCCCCTCATCGAGTATAACAAAGTCCCCTGAACGAGTATAACAAAGTCTTCTGATCGAGAAGAGCAAAGTCCTCTGGTAGACTATAACAAAGTTCCCTGATCGAGTATAAGAAAGTCCCCTGATCGAGTATATCAAAGTTCCCTGGTCGAGTATAACAAAGTCCCCTGATCGAGTATAACATAGTCCCCACATCGAGTATAACAAACGTCCCTGATCGAGTATAACAAAGTCCCCTTTTCGAGTATAACAAAGTCCCCTGCTCGAGGATAACAAAGTCCCCTGCTCGATGATAACAAAGTCCCCTTTTCGAGTATAACAAAGTCCCCTGATCGAGTGTAACAAAGTTCCCTGGTCGAGTATAACAAAGGCCCCTGATCGAGTATAACATAGTCTCCTCATCGAGTATAACAAAGGTCCCTGATCGATTATAACAAAGTCCCCTGATCGAGTATAACAAAGTCCCCTGATCGAGTATAACAAAGTCCCCCGATCGAGGATAACAAAGTCCCCTGCTCGAGGATAACAAAGTCCCCTGCTCTAGTATAACAAAGTCCCCTGGACGAGTATAACAAAGTCCTTTGATCGAATATAACAAAGGCCCCTCATCGAATATAACAAACGTCCCTAATCGAGTATAACAAAGTTTCCTAATCGAGTATAACAAACGCCACTTTTCGAGTATAACAAAGTTCCATGATCGAGTACAACAAAGTCCCTTGATCGAGCATACCAAATTCCCCAGATCGAGTATAACAAAATCCCCTGATCGAGTATAACAAAGTCCCCTCATCGAATATAACAAAGGTCCCTCATCGAGTATAACAAAGTTCCGTAATTGAGTATAACAAAGTCCCCTAATTGAGTATAACAAAGTCCACTGGTCGAGGATAACAAAGTCCCCTGTTCGAGCATTACAAAGTCCCCTGGTCGAGTATAACATAGTCCCCTGGTTCGAGCATAACAAAAGCGCCTGATGGAGTATAACAAAGCCCCCTGATAGAGTATAACAAAGTTCCCTGATCGAGTATAACAAAGCCCCTTCATTGAGTATAACAAAGTCCCCTGATCGAGTATAACAACAGCCCCTGATCGACTATACCAAAGTTTCCTCATCGAGCATAACAAAGTCCCCTGATCGAATATAAAAAAGACCCCTGATCGAGTATAACAAAGTCCCCTGATCGAAAAGAGGAAAGTCCCCTCGTCGAGTATAACAAAGTTCCCTGGTAGAGCATAACATAGGCCCCTGATTGTGTACAACAAAGTCCCCTGGTCGAGTATAACAATGTCCCCTTATCGAGTATAACAAAGTTCCCTAATCGAGCATAAGAAAGTCCCATGATCGAGTATAACAAAGTCCCCTGATCGAGTATAACAAAGTCCCCTGATCGAGAAGAGCAAAGTCCTCTGGTCGACTATAACAAAGTTCCCTGGTCGAGTATAACAAAGTCCCCTGATCGAGTATAAGAAAGTCCCTTAATCGAGTATAACAAAAACCCTGATCGAGTATAACAAAGTCCCCTGGTCGAGTATTACACATTTCCCTGATCGAGTAAAATAAAGTCCCCTGGTCCAGTATGACAAAGTCCCATGATCGAGTTTAACATAGTCCCCTGATCGAGTATAACAAAGGCCCCTCATCTAGTATAACAAAGTTCCCTGATCGAGTATAACAAAGCCCCCTCATCGAGTATAACAAAGTCCCCTGATCGAGTATAACAATAGCCCCTCATCGACTATACCAAAGTTTCCTCATCGAGCATAACAAAGTCCCCTGATCGAGTATAAAAAAGTCCCCTCATCGAGTATAACAAAGTCCCCTGAACGAGTATAACGAAGTCCCCTGATCGAGAAGAGCAAAGTCCTCTGGTCGACTATAACAAAGTTCCCTGGTTGAGTATAACAAAGTCCCCTGGTCGAGTATAACAAAGTCCCCTGGTCGAGTATAACAAAGTCCCCTGGTCGAGTATTACAGATCCCCATGATCGAGTAAAACAAAGTCCCCTGATCGAGTATAATAAAGTCCCCTGGTCTAGTATGACAAAGTCCCTGATCGAGTATAAGAAAGTCCCCGGATCGAGTATATCAAAGTCCCCTGGTCGAGTATCACAAAGTCCCCTGATCGAGTATAACAAAGGCCCCTCATCGAGTATAACAAAGTTCCCTGATCGAGTATAACAAAGTCCCTTGATCGAGCATAACAAAAGAGCATAGTCGAGTATAACAAACCCCCCTCGTCGAGTATAACAAAGTTCCCTGGTCGAGTATAACAAAGTCCCCTAATCGAGTATAACAAAGTCCACTGTTCGAGGAGAACAAAGTCCCCTGCTCGAGTATAACATTGTCCCCTGGTCGAGTATAACAAAGTCCCTTGATCGAGTTTAACAAAGGCCCCTAATCGAGTATAACAAAGCCTCCTCATTGAGTATAACAAAGTCCACTGATCGAGTATAACAACGGCCCCTGATCGAAAAGAGCAAAGTCCCCTGGGTGACTAAAACAAAGTTCCCTGGTCGAGTATAACAAAGTCCCCTGATTGAGTATAAGAAAGTCCCTTGATCGATCATACAAAGGCCCCTCATCGAGAATATCAAAGCCCCCATATCGAGCATAACAAAAGAGCATAGTCGAGTATAACAAAGCCCCCTGATCGAGAATAACAAAGTCCCCTGATCGAGTATAACAAAGTCTCCTGATCGAGAGGAGCAAAGTCCCCTCGTCGAGTATAACAAAGCTCCCTGGTCGAGCATAACATAGGCCCCTGATCGTGTATAACAAAGCCCCCAGATCGAGTATAACAGAGTCATCTGATTGAGTATAACAAAGTCCCCTGGTCGAGTATAACAGAGTTCCCTCGTCGAGTATAACAAAGTCCTCTGATCGAGTATAAAAAAGTCCTCTGATCAAGCATAACATAGGCCCCTGATCGTGTATAACAAAGCCCCCAGATCGAGTATAAGAAAGTCCCCTGATCGAGAATATCTAAGTCCCCTGGCCGAGGATAACAAAGTCCCCTGATAGAGTATAACAAAGGCCCCTCATCGAGTATAACAAAGTTACCTGATCGAGTATAACAAAGTCCCTTGATCGAGCATAACAAAGTCCCCTGATCGAGTATAAAAAATCCCCTGATCGAGTATAACAAAGTCCCCTTATCGAGTATAACAAAGGTCCCTAATAGAGTATAACAAAATTCCGTGATCGAGTATAACAAAGTCCCCTGATCGAGTATAACAAAGTCCCCTGATCGAGTATAACAAAGTCCCCTGATCGAGTATAACAAAGCCCCCTAATCGAGATTTAAAAACATCCCCTAATCGAGTATAACAAAGACCCCTGATCGAGTATAATAAATTCCCCTCTTCGAGTATAACAAAGTCCCCTGGTCGAGTAAAACAAAATCCCCTTGTCGAGTATTATAGAGTCCCCTGATCGAGTATAACAAAGTCCCCTGATCGAGTATAACAAAGTCCCCTGATCGAGTATGACAAAGCCCCTAATCGAAATTAAAAAACATCCTCTCCTCGAGAATAACAAAGACCAATGATCGAGTATAACTACGGCCCCTGATCGAGTCTAACAAAGGCCCGTGATCGAGTATAACAAAGTCCCCTGATCGAGTATAACAAAGGCCTTTGATCGAGTATAACAAAGTCCCCTTGATCGAGTATAACAATGTCCCCTGATCGAGAATAACAAAGTCCCCTGATCGACTATAACAAAGTCCCCGAATCAACTATAACAAACTCCCCTAATCAACTATAACAAAGTCCCCTGATCGAGTATAACAAAGTCTCCTGGTGGAGTATAACAAAGGTCCATGGTGGACTATAACAAAGCCCCCTGATCCAGTATAACAAAGTCCCCTGATGGATTAAAAAAAGTCCTTTGATCGAGTATAACAATGTCTCCTGATCGATTATAAGAAAGTCCCTTGATCGAGTATAACATATCCCCTGATCGAGATTAACAAAGTCTTCTGGTCGAGGATAACAAAGTCCCCTGCTCGAGTATAACAAAGTCCCCTGGTCGAGTATGACAGACTCCACTGATCGAGTAAAACAATGTCCCCTGGTCCAGTATGACAAAATCCCCTGATCGAGTATAACAAAGTCCCGTGATCGAGTATTATTAAGTCCCCTGTCGAGTATAAAAAAGTTCCCTGATCGAGTATAACAAAGCCCCCTGATTGAGTATAACAAAGTCCCTTGATCAAGTATAACAATGGCCCCTGATCGAGTATACCAAAGTCCCCTGATCGAGCATTACAAAGCCCCCTTAACGAGCATAACAAAGGCGCCTAGTCGAGTATAACAAAGCCCCCTGATTGAGTATAACAAAGTCCCCTGATCAAGTATAACAATGGCCCCTGATCGAGTATACCAAAGTCCCCTGATCGAGCATTACAAAGGCCCCTGGTCAAGTATAACAAAGTCCCCTAGTCGAGTATAACAAAGTCCCCTGGTCGAGAATTTCAGAGTCCTCTGATCGACTTTAACACAGTCCACTAATCGAGTATAACAAAGTTCCCTGATCGAGTATAACAAAGTCCCCTGATCGAGTATAACAAAGTCCACTGTTCGAGGAGAACAAAGACCCCTGCTCGAGTATAACAAAGTCCCCTGGTCGAGTATAACAAAGTCCCCTGATCGAGTATATCAAAGTCCCCTGGTCGAGTATCACAAAGTCCCCTGATCGAGTATAACAAAGGCCCCTCATCGAGTATAACAAAGTTCCCTGATCGAGTATAACAAAGTCCCTTGATCGAGCATAACAAAAGAGCATAGTCGAGTATAACAAACCCCCCTCGTCGAGTATAACAAAGTTCCCTGGTCGAGTATAACAAAGTCCCCTAATCGAGTATAACAAAGTCCACTGTTCGAGGAGAACAAAGTCCCCTGCTCGAGTGTAACATTGTCCCCTGGTCGAGTATAACAAAGTCCCTTGATCGAGTATAACAAAGGCCCCTCATCGAGAATAACAAAGCCCCCTTATCGAGCATAACAAAAGCGTCTAGTCGAGTATAACAAAGCCCCCTGATAGAGTATAACAAAGTTCCATGATCGAGTATAACAAAGCCCCCTCATTGAGTATAACAAAGTCCACTGATCGAGTATAACAACGGCCCTGATCGAAAAGAGCAAAGTCCCCTGGTTGACTAAAACAAAGTTCCCTGGTCGAGTATAACAAAGTCCCCTGATTGAGTATAAGAAAGTCCCTTGATCGAGTATACAAAGGCCCCTCATCGAGAATAACAAAGCCCCCATATCGAGCATAACAAAAGAGCATAGTCGAGTATAACAAAGCCCCCTGATCGAGTATAACAAAGTCCCCTGATCGAGTATAACAAAGTCTCCTGATCGAGAAGAGCAAAGTCCCCTCGTCGAGTATAACAAAGCTCCCTGGTCGAGCATAACATAGGCCCCTGATCGTGTATAACAAAGCCCCCAGATCGAGTATAACAAGGCCTTTGATCGAGTATAACAAAGTCCCCTTGATCGAGTATAACAATGTCCCCTGATCGAGAATAACAAAGTCCCCTGATCGACTATAACAAAGTCCCCTAATCAACTATAACAAACTCCCCTAATCAACTATAACAAAGTCCCCTGATCGAGTATAACAAAGTCTCCTGGTGGAGTATAACAAAGGTCCCTGGTGGACTATAACAAAGCCCCCTGATCCAGTATAACAAAGTCCCCTGATGGATTAAAAAAAGTCCTTTTGATCGAGTATAACAATGTCTCCTGATCGATTATAAGAAAGTCCCTTGATCGAGTATAACATATCCCCTGATCGAGATTAACAAAGTCTTCTGGTCGAGGATAACAAAGTCCCCTGCTCGAGTATAACAAAGTCCCCTGGTCGAGTATGACAGACTCCACTGATCGAGTAAAACAATGTCCCCTGGTCCAGTATGACAAAATCCCCTGATCGAGTATAACAAAGTCCCGTGATCGAGTATTATTAAGTCCCCTGTCGAGTATAAAAAAGTTCCCTGATCGAGTATAACAAAGCCCCCTGATTGAGTATAACAAAGTCCCCTGATCAAGTATAACAATGGCCCCTGATCGAGTATACCAAAGTCCCCTGATCGAGCATTACAATGCCCCCTTATCGAGCATAACAAAGGCGCCTAGTCGAGTATAACAAAGCCCCCTGATTGAGTATAACAAAGTCCCCTGATCAAGTATAACAATGGCCCCTGATCGAGTATACCAAAGTCCCCTGATCGAGCATTACAAAGGCCCCTGGTCAAGTATAACAAAGTCGCCTAGTCGAGTATAACAAAGTCCCCTGGTCGAGAATTTCAGAGTCCTCTGATCGACTTTAACAAAGTCCCCTAATCGAGTATAACAAAGTTCCCTGATCGAGTATAACAAAGTCCCCTGATCGAGTATAACAAAGTCCACTGTTCGAGGAGAACAAAGACCCCTGCTCGAGTATAACAAAGTCCCCTGGTCGAGTATAACAAAGTCCCCTGAGTATATCAAAGTCCCCTGGTCGAGTATCACAAAGTCCCCTGATCGAGTATAACAAAGGCCCCTCATCGAGTATAACAAAGTTCCCTGATCGAGTATAACAAAGTCCCTTGATCGAGCATAACAAAAGAGCATAGTCGAGTATAACAAACCCCCCTCGTCGAGTATAACAAAGTTCCCTGGTCGAGTATAACAAAGTCCCCTAATCGAGTATAACAAAGTCCACTGTTCGAGGAGAACAAAGTCCCCTGCTCGAGTATAACATTGTCCCCTGGTCGAGTATAACAAAGTCCCTTGATCGATTATAACAAAGGCCCCTGATCGAGAATAACAAAGCCCCCTTATCGAGCATAACAAAAGCGTCTAGTCGAGTATAACAAAGCCCCCTCATAGAGTATAACAAAGTTCCATGATCGAGTATAACAAAGCCCCCTCATTGAGTATAACAAATTCCACTGATCGAGTATAACAACGGCCCCTGATCGAAAAGAGCAAAGTCCCCTGGTTGACTAAAACAAAGTTCCCTGGTCGAGTATAACAAAGTCCCCTGATTGAGTATAAGAAAGTCCCTTGATCGAGTATACAAAGGCCCCTCATCGAGAATAACAAAGCCCCCATATCGAGCATAACAAAAGAGCATAGTCGAGTATAACAAAGCCCCCTGATCGAGTATAAACAAAGTTCCCTGATCGAGTATAACAAAGTCTCCTGATCGAGAAGAGCAAAGTCCCCTCGTCGAGTATAACAAAGCTCCCTGGTCGAGCATAACATAGGCCCCTGATCGTGTATAACAAAGCCCACAGATCGAGTATAACAGAGTCATCTGATTGAGTATAACAAAGTCCCCTGGTCGAGTATAACAGAGTTCCTTTGTCGAGTATAACAAAGTTCTCTGATCGAGTATAAAAAAGTCCTCTGATCGAGCATAACATAGGCCCCTGATCGTGTATAACAAAGCCCCCAGATCGAGTATAACAAAGTCCCCTGATCGAGTATAACAAAGTCCCCTGGCCGAGGATAACAAAGTCCCCTCATCGAGTATAACAAAGGCCCCTCATCGAGTATAACAAAGTTACCTGATCGAGTATAACAAAGTCCCTTGATCGAGCATAACAAAGTCCCCTGATCGAGTATAAAAAAATCCCTTGATCGAGTATAACAAAGTCCCCTTATCGAGTATAACAAAGGTCCCTAATAGAGTATAACAAAATTCCGTGATCGAGTATAACAAAGTCCCCTGATCGAGTATAACAAAGTCCACTGGACGAGGATAACAAAGTCCCCTGCTCGAGTATAAAAAGTCCCTTGGTCGAGTATAACAAAGTCCCCTAATGGAGTATAACAAAGGCCTCTGATCGAGAATAACAAAGCCCCCTTATCGAGCATAACAAAAGCGCCTAGTCGAGTATAACAAAGGTCCCTAATCGAGTATAACAAAGTTCCCTCATCGATTATAACAAAGTCCCCTGATCGAGTATAACAAAGTACACTGGTCGAGGATAACAAAGTTCC
>NW_024742681.1:0-13606 GCF_018991925.1 Homarus americanus
GGGGTTGAAGAGCTGCCATTACAACCACTGCAAATAACTACATGAATACGAGGAAAAATGGGACAAAAACGAGGGGGAAATGGGCTAGTCTGTGGTCTGAATGTGTAATTATGTCTGTGTGTTCCCCGCAGCGAGCGATACAGGGGCCTCTCTACCCCCTACCTGCCGGGTGTAGTGAGGAAGTCTTAGTACAGGCGGCTCCTGGGGTGAGTTGAGGGAAACACGAAGTTCATTGTCGGGAATGTTGTAGTATGTGGGGAAAGTGTTTTATTTTATGACGAGTGTGTGAGGGAAGGGAAAATGAAAGAGAAAGATGGTTGATATCGATGCATCACTGAGATTGAGTAACAGATGTAGAAACTGCCAGACATACGAAGATGAGTGAAAGTGTGAGAGATGTACAAAAAGACAGACAGGCAGGCAGACAGACAGACAGAGAAATGTAAAATATCGTCGTCTTTTACTGGGCCTGGAAGCACCACAGCAAAGCATAAAAACAGAAACTCATCGTCTTCCGGCATGACTCCTTTACTGGTGGTGTTCCGACAGAAAATAAACACACCTTAACCCAACCTATTTGTCTTTCAATTTTCCTTACCTCTATGGCTTTAATTATTAAGATAATCAACGTTCTTTACCTATACTAACCTCTCTCTTGTT
This sequence comes from Homarus americanus, assembly GCF_018991925.1. NCBI lineage: Eukaryota > Metazoa > Arthropoda > Malacostraca > Decapoda > Nephropidae > Homarus > Homarus americanus. The sequence continues at coordinate 661 of NW_024742681.1, forward strand.
AATGGGGTCCAAGAACGATCTCAATTCCACAACAAACACTGGGACAAGATTCTACACATACTAGTGGGCATTGGTCAAGAGACAGATGGTATAAATCAGTGGTTCTCAACCTTGTTTGCCCCATGCACCCTTTCACCATATGTCAGAATGTCATTCCCCCTCCTTTCCAAGATTGTCTGCCTCAAAAAGTGCATTCCAAATAATATGCATATAATACTGAAAATCCTTTATATTTTCCATATTAGTATCAGTTCCCCCCCCCCTGAAAACCTGAGGGGGGAAATTCCCCCCTGGTTGAGAACCCCTGGTATAAATGATCTCTGATGTTCATAAGATTTTGTTTTTCCATTGTGTTCTTTTATGTTTGAGTGAGTCTAAAATAGTCTTATCATCAAGTACCATCATACTTAACACACATACACATACATGTGCGCACACCTACACACGCAAACGCACTAACACAATTAAACACACACATACACACATTCATCGAACCAGCTACAGTCAACCTATATATTTTATCCAAAAATTGGCGTTCCAGGGTAAATCGACAGAGGACCGCCTAGTCTGGTGATCTAAATATTGCGTCATGCAAGACACACCGGCGAGCACACTCACGGCCACCGACACAGCAAACTTCCCTCTTCCCATGTTTAAGTTGAGCCCAGATTCTCAAAGGTTCGTCAGCTGAATTATCTTGGAAATGGAGATGTAAGAACCCGACTCACTGGCTCCATTGCTCTTCCATGGCGAGTACACTGTAACCAAATAACTTCTCTTATTACCATTTATTGAGACATTTAGCGTATATAGGTTAGGTTAGGTCAGGTCAGGTAAGGTCAGGTCAGGTTGCTGGACATTAGTAGCAACTACAGGAATCAATTTTGTCTTCAATAGAGTTAATAACGAGGTGGAAACTCCGACAGTTACAGTACACACAGACTACAGCTGAAGGTTGCTAAGGGTGGTCGAGCCCTGGCCTTTCACCACTGTGACTTGGGTTCGATACTTTCTTGGGTCGGATGTGAAAAGGGTGTTAACCAGTATACCCTTACCAAACATGACAGGTTTTCTCCAGGTACTCCGATTTCATCCTGTACTAACTAGCACTGGATCTATATGGGATGCCCTCATATGACCTTGAAGAAGACCAGTTAGTCATAATTGATGAGAGCTATACAGTATATATAAAAAAAAGCTGTTTCCGATCAAAATTACAAATGGATGCCAATTCTTTAGAGACAGGAGAAGAGCTTGTGGTCTTTTGATAGGGCAAGAGAGGATTGGTTTAAATTGTTACGTCAATATATCCGTCGAGGAGTCACTACCGCCTGTCTCTGGAGGCTTTGTTAGGTAAGACTACAAAATAAACTGTGTATATGAAATGTAATTTAACCCCAACACACAACACACACACCGAGGTTGACTACACACACATAATCCTCATTAATCTACCTTTTTCGCACTGACTTATAAAAAACATAATTTAATTTGTGAAAGTGAAGGGAACTGGACAAAAGCTAACGGAGAAAAATCAAATGACGAAGCATAAACTATTTCACACTTCTTGTAGACGACAACCTGTGTGGACGAGGTGAAAGTGTTCAAACGAGCCCTTAACTGGGGTCATGGAACGGGTCTACACCAACGAGTGTAATGAATATATAATCTAACACAGCCATAGTTTGTTTACACTCCCCGGTGATGGTTTCCTTCTTATCTATAATTCACGATTTCTCTTCATATATTTTTACCAGTGTATTCAACCGTGTATTAATAAATCTCCAATCCTACAGAAATAAGTCTACGTACTACAGCTTTGGCGATATACAATATACAAAGGATGTTTAACATTTGAGTCGGTGGTTGAATCCCTCACATGGCGTCACTGTGGTCTGAATCTGTTGCATGAGCCGTATTTATGGTCTACAGTTCTTGTATTCTTCACGCTAGGGTTTTATATAATATACATAACAGCCACAACAACACACAGTAATAACCACGACAATAACCACAACATATAACAATATCCATCATAACAACAACACAAAAAACCCACAACAACAATAACAACAACGAACACAAGAACAACAATAATAACAACAACGAACATAAGAACAACAACAATAAACACAATAACAACAAAACACGACAGCAAACACAACAATAACGTCATCAATAACCACAAGCAACAATATGTACTATCACAACACATCCAATGCTTCTACGAGACCTCCAGTGCTCCGATATAACCTTCATAACTTAAAGAGACCTTTACCACATCCACGAGACACCCCCCCCCCCACAACACCTCCACGAGACCTCCAACACATCCACGAGACCTCCAACACTCACACAGCACTCAATTGTTGTTGTTGTTGAGATTGTCGGACCGTAGTCCGACACGGGCCTTTGCCTATAGGCGGCCCGTTTGGTGGTTCCGGCTGGAGCTCCAGGAGCAGCCAGACCGGATTGGGATTGGAGGTGGTCCCACCTGCAGGTTGGAAGGATACTGCAGGTTGCAAGTGTGAGCGGACCCCCGATCAGTGGACGCTTACCACCAACCCCCACTCTTGGACGAGGTCAGTTTCGGAGTGGCGCGCCCCCGGAACTGGGTGGACGCTTACCACCAACCCCCACTCTTGGACGAGGTCAGTTTCGGAGTGGCGCGCCCCCGGAACTGGGGTCCGCACTTGCTGGGAGAGGATGCTATCTAAGCTATCTGGGTGGTGGGTATCGTGTAATGACCCCAGCACTCAAGCCAAGACGTCAGGGGATTAAGTTGCACTCTGGCTGGGGAGAGAGTTGCCGCGTGTCCGTGAGGTGACTGCCACGTTTTTGCACTGGCTTTTCCGGGAAGTCGAGGTTGGTGTCCTTTACGTGTGTGTGTGTGTGTGTGTGTGTGTGTGTGTGTGACAGACAGTTCCTCATCGCGACAGGAGACGGCTTGTGGTAGTGTAATGAATGGTGTATATTAGAACAAAATATATAATGTTGCTATTACCGTTTGTTTTTACTATTGATACAATTATTATTATTATTATTATTATCACAAGTGGTGGTAACAGCAGTAGTAGGGAGTCTGAGTGTCTAACCTAAATTGGCACTAATGAATCCAATATATATCCAGAAAGTCTAATAAGTTCATGAGTAAATGGATCAATAATCAAATGACAAGATAAAGAAGAAAGATAATTTGATAAGAAACAGCGATAAAAAAATCGAGAAAATAAAAATATTATTAATAATAATAATAATACAGCTAATAAATAAGCTAAAATTTTACACCCTCTTAGAAGAAAAATAACCCGGTATATGCCGGAGCTCTACAACGTAAAAAATCTTGTTCTCAGGTAAGTTTCCCACCTGTCCTGCCTCATTAATTAACCTGGTAACCTTGATCTCTCACTCTCACGCGGGAAAGACATCCAAGTCCCTACCTGGGTTAATCTTTAACTTGGTGACACTATAAAATGGACGGGAACCTTCAGCACACCGGCGAGAAGGATCCCTAGGAGGTAATAGCGACTTGAACTGGGGGCCTTCAGGACGCCGCCAAGAGGGTCTTCAGTTAGCCACGTTCACTCCTTAATATATGTGGAGAAAAACTTCCTCTTCAATACATCATGGTGCGTGTGTGATAATAATAATAATAATAATAATAATAATAATAATAATAATAATAATAATAATAATAATAATAATAATAATAATAATAATAATAATAATAAAATTACAATAAAAATAAAAATGTAAAAATAAAAAATAAAAATCTGAAAATATAAATAATAATAACTCGAAATCTTGAAAAAAATCATAAAAAAACACCAAAACCGAATGAAAACATCGTGTGAGTGTTTGGAGGCCGAGAAGTAAACAAAACAAAACAAACATTCGACCTACTCCACAAAGACGTATAATTATTAATGGTGTGTACGTGGTTATACTCGACCTACTCCACAAGTGGGCTATAATTAGCTAGTGAGGTAGGTAGTAGGCAGCTACCAAACAGGGAGGTACTACCGCCTGGGAAGATATTGGAAGCATAATGTGTTGTCTAATGGTAGACCCTGCTGCCATATGGCATCACGAAAATTGTGACCAAGTCCCAGGTTGCTGAACTGACTTTCTGCCTCATTTACACACAATTGCAGGGTCTCAATTATTTCTCTTAACATTGACAACATAACATACATATATATTGTTTCGCACATCGCCGCCCGACTACTGCAGTACCTCTGGGGAAGCTTGTGTGCCACAGTACCTCCCACCAGTCCTCTATGGCTTCACCTCGTCCCTCTCAGCTAAGAAAGGTCATGATGAAGGAGCGCTGTGAATTCGAGATATGCTTTTCTAAAAGGACTTAATTTTTTACCCAATTAAATTCTTCTGTTCAAATAAAGAAAAAAATGTACAAGAAAACTTATTATTCACTTGAAGTTATAGAACATAATTCAGTACTATCACAGTGACGAGCGACATAATACCAAGTGAAAATATGAAGGCAAGTAAATAATGTAGTGGAGGGAGCAGTACTGGTGGAGGTAATGCTGTCCTTAACAACTGTATGTGATGCTCAGATATACACAAGACTGTTCTTCTGTGGAGTGTAGTGTAGTGTAGAGGGAACCTGTGCGTCTTACAAACAGTTCTTTGTCATTCAGCGAGAATATAATATAGGAAGCAGGAATTATCCTCTCCTCTGTGTTTTATAATGGTAAATTAAAAGATAAATCGTGATATATTGGTAAAATCAACACGACAGCTTTAATAAGTTGCAATTGTTCAAGAAAACAAGTGGTAATCCGAAGTTTCTTTATAAAAGTTCAGTGTGGGGAAAATTCAGCAAGCTGTACGTTTCTAAACTCCAAAGTTAATTGTAAAAAAAAAATAAAGATAGTATAAAGAAAATAGTGTAAATTGTAATGTGTTATGCTGTCTCCATATTCAAGACGATTGAATTACGAGAAGCGAATAGCGGAATGTGAAACTTGGTTTTCCAGATCTGTCTCTCGCCTATTGTAGATGATAGTACACACCAGTTACGTGAATAGCCCGTACCCAGGGTGTAGTGAATTGAAAAATGAAGTTTCTGTAATGTGGCGATTGTGAGAGAAAATTTAATAACCGAAACAGCCTTTGTCGGCGCTCGAGTGAGCGGCCGCCATCTTGTAGGGATCCCATACCTCGCAAGGGCGATGGGAAGCCGATCACAAGAACCCACGAGGGTCGCGTCTCTATTTTATTTGTTCCCATTCTATTTTTTGTCACCTGTTTTAGTGATAATGAAATATTATTTCCCGGCAGTGGTGGAGCAGCAAGTGGAGAGTGTAGTTAAGTGAATATCGCAGTACTTGGGTGAAAAAATCTGTACTATACATTGCTAAAAGTGGTGCCTTGGAATAATGCCTTAATCGGAAATGTTAGGCTCAGTGATGTTGTGTAGTGAGTGGAAGCCTGTAAGATAATGGGGCTTGTATTTTTATTTATTATCCATGATGAAAGAAGCTAATGGGAGATGCTTTATATCAACAACACACTGAACAAGACCACCAGAGTCAGCGCTTCACTAGTATTAAGTGTTAACTGTTATATTAATGAAGTGATTAGTGCAGTTTAGGTAATGGTTAATGATTAAAGATTTCTCAAGTAAGTATAACCTGATTTGAGTCGTGGAGGAGGCGGTAAACACCCTCCGCCATGAATACCTCTGGCTTATATTTGTTGACTTTTATTTTCCCTACTTCAATGCAGGCAGTCCTGTCGAAAAAATCATTCGATGAAGAGTTAGAGAAAATATCTTCCCACCTGTCTACAAAAAAAAAAATCATCAAAACACTGGATATATATCACGCATTCATTTTATATTATCCTTTTTTATTTAAACAAAAGTAATTCCTTTTATCTACATTCATGGTTTATTTGATTTGATTCTTGAGTCGTATTTTTTTATAGTGTCAAATAACGAAAAAACATATCACCCCATAAAGTTGTGAAGAATTACTATTACTGAAGAGCGAACCTGTTGGCCAGAACTAGGAGATATAAATGTGCTGCGGCGGTGGAGAGATACTGTTACAGTTTACACCCACAGCCTAATTTATTATTCATATCACTCGAGATCAATTATTAATTTGCCTTTCACTTGAGGCCTTAATTTGACTCATAATGATATGAACACTTCTGCCTGATCCCTTGATGGTTAAATGATATTCTCTGTATATATATTAGTATCTGTCGACAGTGTACGTGAGCTTCCTGACACATCTATTGAGGTTGTATAGACGCAAACACTTTACTGCATTACCATTACATGTTATGGGTAATTCTGTGCTACTCATCCCCTGATTTACTCCCAAGCGTGACCCGACACCTGATTTTTTTATGAAATTATCTGCTTATAAATTTACTTTTTCATTAGTCATCTTGGAAATAATCAGACGACACGTATAAGAGTACTAGAGAGGTGTGGAAGGTGATCTTGAACCAACTTATGGCCTTTTGAAGTTCCCAGTTTTATAGTTCAGGGTTTTGGTTCCTTAAGTATGCTAATTCTCACCTGGAAATAAGAGTCGTCGCTCGTGCTAACATTACAGGTATTTAAACGCTAAGACAACACCCCAAAGATTGAACACTAGTTCTAAATGTTCTGAAGACACCAATAGCAATACACTCATGAGACTGTATACATTATACACTTGACTGGAACACAAACTTGAAACTCGACATACAAAAACGCGCGCGCACTCACATACTTATTATATAAACACACAGTCATGACGGCGCACTTCTTATCAAGGCAGGACATATACTCTTGATAGATGCATGGACTAAGACAATAAATATAAAAATAAACACAATGACTCAGGATAACTGCGGACTTACTTAATGCAGTCATTGAACACTTAAGACAATGCAAACATATTCTCAGGCATAAACTTACACTCAGAGTAATACATACACTCATGGCATTCCTTACTAGCTCAAGACATTCTGAATACACTAACGTAAAGGCGTAAAGGCCATTACATCCAAGGTTAGTCCACCTGGTAAACACCTATTGGAGGCGAGACAAGCCACAAAGACATAAAATATACAGTATATATATACACTAAGTAGGCAACATAAACACTGAGACACTCCTGTCACCCAGTACAGTGACTCTCAGGCATCGCAAGCTCTTAACACAATAAAGGCTAAACCAAACATTCACCAACGAAACGAAAACAAACTCAGTGGTTTATTTTCATTAATATAATATATGCTTGAGGTTTTTTGCCGACCATTGACTGCTTCACGTGTGACCTTAGGTAGCCACGTAAATCTTGAACTATATGGCATTAAATCTTCCCACGATGATGACACATGAATACCAACAGACAAATATTCGTAGTAAACACCACAATGAGTCTGTATGTCATGTCTAATTATGAAGTAAATGAATTCCTGACACCAAATCTTGAGTACTATAGATGATTAACGCCTTGTGTGTGTATTTGTGTGTCAATGTGAAAGACATGAGAGAAAGTAACTACGTGTGCATCACAGTCACTATTCATGTAATGGGTCGTCTTTATACATTATGTATGGATCGTACATCATCAGTGTGTCAATATTCACCAGGAAAGCGGAGCCGTTTTATATCCACACGCAGAACTCAGTAAACATTTATCTCGGTCCATCAGCTGATTTCTGTCAACAAAACATTGATCTAGTCCTGGCCAGTGTCACTCAATGTACAGTACGTTACTGTCCTCATTTACAAAAACTATTAGTTGCCAGGAGTTACTGCCTTGCTGTGTACCTTATAAGTACTCCGGTCAGCTGAGTCAACTACTACTAGACAGAGAAACTATATATGTGACGTCTGGAACTGCTTGGAAGTTGCGTGTGAGCGTAACAAAACGCACAACGTCTGACCTACAAACTACACCCGCCCTCACTCAACACTACGACCACCTCCACCCTTATCTGTCAGTACACAGCTTGCGTGATCTTGCATACCAAGCAGCGCCTCCAAGGAAAATCTGATTATCATGCTTACAGCGCAGGAGTCGTTTAGTCCCACCATATAGAGTACATCAATTATTCCTACATTCTGTTAATGGTGAACGAGGCACAGCATAACGTCAGTTTCTTCTTTACTGTGTACTGTACTGTACCTGTCTTCATAATATGTTCCAGTGTGTTTCAATACCAGCCAGTTCTGAAGATCATATGAAATTATTGTTTAATAAATAATAAAACGAGGAGGAACACGTTATTTTCTAATGGCTTCTAACCCTGTTTTTTAAATTATCAATCATATATCAGAGTAATAGTGAATTTATCATAAGCTGCAAGTTTTTGTCTTTTTATCCTTTAATTCACTGCGAATTTTCTGGCTGCTAATTCTTTAAAATAATATTTTACATGAAGGTTCACACTTGTTCTCCCCATTATTAACTTGCTTATAATGGCATCTTAATGTCTGTTTTCTAGATTATAAAAATAACACAAAAAATAATGTACAAATGAGCAACAATTACAGTATACAACTGCCAGGCAGAGAAGCACCGGCGACTACAGGAGCATTTTTTCTTGATATTTTTCAAATTTAATTTCCGTCATAAGTTTATTTTCCGAAAGAACATACAATGAAAACAAATGTAAGTACTTTTCTTATGAAGAGGGACATTTTTGTGCATAAAAATCAATTGTAAATGTCCAAATGCTTAGCTAATAAATAAAATTATTTTATAGGGAAAACCAAGTTTATTATCAGTGTGCATTTTCGTCATTACGAATTATTTTACATATATAAATAATATCCGTACTCACTCTGAAATGGCAACATCTTATTTTAGAACCAACTTGAATTACACAACAGATTTTATCGAAGTACAAACAGAAAAATAATATTTCAAATATTTGTGAAAAACATATCAACCACTAGAAATTATTTTGTAGTGTAAACAATGGCGCCAGTATTAGGGGTAAACCCTATAAATTATAAGCATTGTCAACACCACATAGCTAATGCAACACTGTAACTTACCACTTGTAGGATGGCCTCGTCTACAAATAGTGTGAAGACTTGGCTAGGAGGCACCGAGTTCTGGGCATGATTCAAGGTCCCTGTGTGCTCACTGACCTTCACGGATAACCTCACTAAGCTTATAACAAACTATCAAACTAACAACTGTTTCACTGTCAATGCCTCGTGACACACTGGATATGACACTGAACATCACCTAGATCAAGCTAATGTGTCAAGCTGTGACATTTTTGGTAGCGATATAAAGTTACGCCAAAGTTCACGTAGTGAGAGCTTTAAGACAAAGCAAATGTTTACTCTCAGTATCACTCAGTTTACACTAAAGTGTCTTTTTTCACCACCTCACTGCCAGGTGTGTCTGCCTCATTGTAAACAATCTTACATTACCCCCTGCCCCCTGTGCTGGCAGCAACACCTGACAGGGGTAGATGATGTTAATAACGTGGAATGTGTTGTATATTCACACTTCAGTCCACAATACAGGCTCGAACCCCTTGTCCAAACTCAGGTCTTCAGCTAATATATCCAATAGTAATAAAACAAAAACAAAAAAACATTTAATGGCCACACCGCATAACTCCTCTAGGCTTTATAACTCACAGTTACTTACAGACGTGTTGGTTATCAGAGACATCAATATTTTTTTTTTAATAATTTACATTTTCTGAGGTAATAACGATACTAACAAAACTAACAATAAATGTAACTTTCACAATCATTTATATATGATTCTTATCATTATTATATTAGTATTATTATTATATTATTATTATTATCAGTATCATTATTAATTTTTCACCTTGTATTCAACAGTATACACTATACTAAAGCTAGACAAATCCCTGGCCTTGTACAGATATTTTTTCTTTTATGTAATACAGACGCAAGATAAATACACAGTAACTTCAGGAAATAAACAAAGTCATGGACCTCAGTAACATAATGCCCTGTTCTGTGTTGCTGGATGGTCAATGTTTACAGTGTGCAGTACAGACACCTACAGCCAGCACCCAAAACTTTCTATACGCGCCTGATCGAAACTATAAAAGTGAAAGAGGTCTCATGGGCTTTAACTACCCATTAGGAGGCAGGATGACCGGCACTGTACTCAATAACCTTCACTTCTCCAACTGTAGATTTAGGTACCCATTTGTTACCGGGTGGACTGAGAGTGCTCTAGGATCAAACCAATGATCCTTACTACAGGTGACGAGTACTGTAACAAACTCAGTCGCTGCATACCTATCGAAACGGTAAACATCAAATGAGATATTACAGCGCTGATTAAAGGTTGACGAGCATGTTCCAGCAAGTCACAGTGTCAAACGTATACTCGTACAAGCTGAGAGTTATGACGGACGATAAAAAATCTATACTTATACTACTAACGAAAACAAAATAGCATTGTATTTAACCTTTAATATTAACGAGGATCAAACATGTCGAGATTTAACAAGTTATGGACACCGTTCTTTACCCAACAGTCGATGCTGAGAGACAATGAGACAAGCACTGGGTATAGAGTTAGAAACAAAGCTTCAACCAATACAATGACACCCAAGGGAGGTTGTCTCTGACCCTCGCTCTTCAGGATAAATGAAATCTACGTAGAATATAAAGCTAAATTTATGTTCGCTTGTGCGTTTGTCCACAACACACAACAAAAACAATATTACGATAACTAAACACACACACACACACACACAGATTCTAGATCATAAAACACAAACGGAAAAAAAAATATTATATTAAGCCTCCAAACTGTGCCAGCGATACTTTATGATTACAGCTTGTCTTTACAACAGCTCCAGTGAGGAGTATTAGAAGTAGACAACGTTAACCTGGGAGGGACCACTATATCTTACTGTTTACACGCTCCTCCTATAAGGATGTGTGTGTGTGTGTGTGTGTGTGTGTGTGTGTGTGTGTTTAGATAAAAATATACGTGTGTACTGACACGCCTCAGTAATAAAGATATATCTCTGTATATATGTACGCCATATACAAGCCTGTTGGTTTAGTTACAGCCGTGAATTAAAGCAACAAGAGAGAGAGAGTCAGCTGAACAAAACAAGAGAGGGAGGAAGAGATAATGAACATATTTTCATGAATTAATTGCCAAAGTTCACGAATACTTTCAGACAAAATCATCTACTGATTTTGTCCCTCCCGGTAAACTACGACAAACAGACAGACAGACAAAAGTTTATTTACTCAAGATATTTTAATGCAAATTTTCAATCCTATAAAGGAAAATATAAATTAAAATATACAGTGAGAACGTTTAGGTATGTGGCGATGGTGTGTGTGTGTGTTTACTGTAAAGGGTGTGGGAGTGTTGACACTTGCCGACCAGCAGGTGTATTGGTGTAGCAGGGGTGTGTAGCCGTGACGGGTGCAGGGAGGTGCAGGGGGTGTAAGAAAGGGGGGTAAGGAGAGATGGGGGATAGAGAGAGAGAGGAGATGCAAGAGGAAGGAAGGAGGAAAAAGGGAGGAAAGGAGGAAGAAGGGAAGGAAGGGAGGAAGAATGGGAGGAAGGAAGGAAGGAAGGAAGGAGGAAAGAGGAGGAAGAAGGTGGGAGGAAGGAAGGAAGGAAGGAGGAAAGAGGGGAGGGTTGTAAGAGGTAGAGAGAGAGACGATGTAAGGAGCAAAGGAAAGCATAAGGGGCAGAGGAATGGATGAAAGGAAGGAGGGAGGTGATAAAAGAGGGAGTGAATGGAAGGAGGGACGGGGTGAAGGAACTACAGCGGTTTATAGAAGGAGTAGATGGAGGGAAGGGAGGGTAGATGCTGAAATGCGTGGGAGGGTAGGGGAGGGGAGGGGAGGGCAGGAGGAAGGGAGGGAAGGAGGAAGGGAGGGAGGGAACCTGAGAGGGACAAGAGGAGTTGTAGAAGAAGAGTAATAGGGAGCGTCGAGCACGAATACTAGAAGGTAAGAGTGCCAGGGGAGAGAAGCATGGAGGTGGAGTGGAGGCACCAGTGGGGAGGTGGAGTGGAGGCACCAGTGGGGAGGTGGAGTGGAGGCACCAGTGGGGAGGTGGAGTGGAGGCACCAGTGGGGAGGTGGAGTGGAGGCACCAGTGGGGTGGTGGAAAGGAGGCATCAACGGGAAGGTGGAACGGAGGCAGCACTGGGGAAGTAGAGTGGAGATAATTATGTTACCCTGAGGGACCAATAAAAGGTAGTGTGAAAGATATGAAATGGAAAAAAAAAGTGATGACCGAGTGACCATGAGAATAAACTTGGAAATGACATGGGATGATGTATAATAAAATGTGTGACGTAGGATTTGTGGTAGAAGGACCGGGTGATAATAGGGACGGAGTTTAGAACGAGTGAGAAAAATTACTCTGAAAATATACTCGTGTCTGTACACTTAAGAAAATTGTACTTAGATCATTCAAAATACTGCTCACGCTATAACACTGAACTTCAGTGAACATCCTTGGTATGAACGGCAGATATACACGTGATGTCCCTAAATGTGTGCACCAGCAAGTATGTCTGTTAAGAAAAAAATCACGTTTTGACCATTTACTCTCATATGTGATGGCGTAAATCTTCATGAACCAATTTCGTATCAGGTATGAACTATAAACAAAATTTGGTTATAAATTAATCCTGGAATAAATCCCAAAGTTCAGGTAACATGAAGAAGGAAAAATTAAAACAAAGGAGATGATAAAACTCAGACAGCTAAGAACACGACCTGGGCAAGATCGCTAACCTTATCCTTCAAGCGACGGTGTTACGTTAGCCATGGTTCTGTAGTGAAAGCAGCACACTATGAGACTGAGAACAGTCACACCTCCCCCTCCGACCCTACACGTTAGCCATGGTTCTGTAGTGAAAGCAGCACACTATGAGACTGAGAACAGTCACACCTTCCCCTCCGACCCTACACGTTAGCC
>NW_024742682.1:0-29105 GCF_018991925.1 Homarus americanus
CTCCTTTGCCTCGTCCAGTCATGTTGTTGTGGTTGCTACTACAGGTGGTCCTGGTGTGGCTTCGCCGGAATCGAATCGAAAAATGCTAGTGACAGGGGGGAAGGAGGTTCAGGAGAAGAATAAAGGGAGGATTGAAGTGAATTTTAGGAGGAGAGAACAGATGCAGTGGCTAAACACCGCTTGCGTGAGGGATTATAAGATGGGGGCAGCAGCAACAACCCGGCTGGACGCGGCAGGGAGGCGAGAAGACAAGGCCAGGCTAGCGTCAGGTCAAGCGTCAGGTCAGGCGTCAGGTCAAGCGTCAGGTGCGTGTTGGGTTGGGCAATGGATGTTCAGTGCTTGGTCGGCTTGATGTGTTTTGGTTTCTTGTGTGGAGGGGATGTCTTGGTCTTCTTAGCTTGATGTCGATTTTCTTCTCACTCTCCTCCTCTTCTTGCTCTCTTGAATTGTCCATTCGTTTGTGTTTGGGTCTTCTTGTTCGTCTTCCTCCTCGTATTTTAAGTCCTCATAGGTGTGGAAGAATTCAGAGAGGGAGAGGTTGACCACGTGGGCTTCAGCACCACTGGCCGCGTGGGCTTCAGCACCACGGGCCACGTGGTGTTCTTGGTTCTGTGTGGTGGGCTGCTTCTGTTGAGTTTTCTTTTCTTGGTTTTTCTTTACTGCTGGTTTTTTCTTTTCTTGGGAGCGTACAGCAAGGAGGGCCTCTTTGTAGCTCAGTTTTTTCTCAAGGCGAGCCTTGGCTACCCTGCATTCCTCCTTCCATCTGGGGCAGGTCCGGTCGGCGGAGGAGTGTGGGCCACCACAGGCAACGCATTTTTTCTCTGTGTTGGGGCAGGCCGTGTAGCGGTGTCCAGGGCTGCCACACATGGAGCAGGTGTCTTCCTGCGCCTCACACTTGTTTACAGTGTGTCCATAGTGCTGGCATTTGTAACACCGTTTCGGTCTGCAGTAGGGCTTGACTGGCATAGTTACCCACGCCAGTTGAGCTTCCTTGGGTAGGGTGGAGTGGTGTCCGATGAGGGCAGTGGTGTCGGACAGCTTCTTCACAACTTGGAGCTGCTGCTCCTTGAGGAGCTCACTCAGCTCTGCTTTGTCCATGTGGGCAATTTCGGCGTGGGAGATTACACCCAGCTTCAGGTTGTCCCACATGAAGGCAAACATTTTAAAAGGAATGCCGTTGATGTCTGGGATCTCCGCGAGTTGAGCGAGCATGCCCTTCTCGGCGAAGGTGATCTTGATGTCACCATGGAGCTTTAGACGCTCCACCTTGGTGACCCCCACGATCCCATTAGCTTCGAAAAACTTCTGGAGAACTAGGAGGTTTAGTTTCTTGGGGCAGGTCGGCGTGTCCGGACGTATCCGCGCCACGTTAACAAACTCGTAACCGTTCATGGTGAGGGAGAGAGAGTGTCTGGGGCTTCGCCCACGGTTTGGTGGGAGTAGGTGGCGTGCTGTGGACGCAGCGGTAGTATCGTTCATCCAAGGCCGTCCCTCCCTCTTGGAGGTGGGGCGTAGCTTGCGGATGACGCATGCGGCACTCGTGGCCAATGAGGTGGCCACTGAGGTGGAGAATGTCTGTATATAAGCCCGCCCGCCTGCCGGGCCGCCCGTATTGACTATTTCGTCGTCGAGATGGCCCGTACTAAACAGACTGCCCGCAAGTCCACTGGAGGCAAGGCTCCACGGAAGCAGCTTGCCACCAAGGCAGCTCGCAAGTCCGCCCCAGCCACCGGTGGTGTCAAGAAGCCCCATCGTTACAGGCCCGGAACCGTCGCCCTTCGTGAGATCCGTCGTTACCAGAAGAGCACAGAGCTACTCATCAGGAAGCTGCCCTTCCAGCGCCTGGTGCGTGAGATCGCCCAGGATTTCAAGACTGACCTGCGCTTCCAGTCGTCTGCCGTCATGGCTCTGCAGGAAGCCTCTGAGGCTTACCTGGTGGGTCTTTTCGAGGACACCAACCTGTGTGCCATTCACGCCAAGCGCGTTACCATCATGCCCAAGGACATCCAGCTGGCCCGGCGCATCCGCGGAGAGCGTGCTTAAGTCCTCTTCCTTGGGGAAAAAGAAAAAGCACAACAAAACCTACCAGACATCTATAACTCGGCCCTTCTCAGGGCCAAAGAACTGTTCTGAAGATAATTTTCCTGACAATCGAAATGGTTGGTGGTAGGAGAGCGTTAATTTCGGTTACCCAAATCGCCTAACGGTAAGTTGGTAACAGTCGTGCAGGCACGAATGTATAGTAGGTCATCAATTCGGGAGGTGGGTGGGTGCAAAAAACAAGAGCTAGTAACAAATTAATATATAAAGAATAAGTAAGTAAATAAATAACTAAAATAAAAGAAAATTCAATAAAATAAAATAAAATGAATTGTTTACATGAAATAGGCGTGCTGCAAACAAGAAATGAAACCCAAACACACTCCATGTATGTCACTTTGCAGTGGGTGTAAAAGTACTCCACGCAGAATTTATTTATTTATTTATAATATTTCGATTTAGTCCTGTTTCTACGCCAATAGAGAATGCAGATTATTATAATTTTTTTTTATTTATTTCCCTCTCAATATATCACTGTCGGTAACTGTCTCTTTAACATGTAACTGTGGCTCCGAAGGAGCCGATTAAGTTGTAGTAGTGGGATGGCGTGTTTGTTGTGCACAAGTAACCTCTTACTTGGAAGAGGTGTACTTGGTGACAGCCTTGGTGCCCTCAGACACGGCATGCTTGGCCAGTTCACCGGGCAGCAAGAGTCGGACAGCTGTCTGGATTTCCCGACTTGTAATGGTGGAGCGTTTGTTGTAGTGCGCCAGGCGGGAAGCCTCGGCAGCGATGCGCTCGAAGATGTCGTTCACGAAAGAGTTCATGATGGACATAGCTTTGGAGGAGACTCCTGTGTCGGGGTGCACTTGCTTCAGTACCTTGTAGATGTAGATGCTGTAGCTTTCCTTCCTCCTGCGCTTCTTCTTCTTGTCACCCTTGGCAATGGCCTTCTGGGCCTTTCCAGCCTTCTTGGCAGCCTTTCCGGAAGTTTTGGGAGGCATGGCGGCACAGTTACTCGTGGCGCGGAGCGAGAGAATTGAAAACTGGCCCGACTAACTTTTCCTTATATACCGAGCGGGCCGCTCAGGATCAGACTGGCTGCAGCTACGGCTCTCTTACATTGGTTGGGTCCGCGAGACGGCCACCTGGCCTGATCCTGAGCTTGGTATAAAAGACCAAGGTGGCGGGCGGAAATTTAACTCCTATCACGAAAAGCAGCAGCAGCAACATGTCAGGACGCGGCAAGGGAGGCAAAGTGAAGGGCAAGTCAAAGTCCCGTTCTAGCAGGGCCGGACTCCAGTTCCCCGTGGGTAGAATCCACCGTCTCTTGCGTAAGGGCAACTATGCTGAGCGTGTTGGTGCAGGTGCACCTGTGTACCTTGCAGCCGTCATGGAGTACCTGGCAGCAGAAGTGCTCGAGCTGGCCGGTAACGCCGCCCGCGACAACAAGAAGACCCGCATTATCCCGCGTCATCTTCAGCTTGCCATTCGCAATGACGAGGAGCTGAACAAGCTCCTGTCTGGAGTCACCATTGCCCAAGGGGGTGTCCTTCCTAACATCCAAGCTGTGCTCCTCCCCAAGAAGACAGAGAAGAAATAAGAACCCAAGGTTCGTTCACACAAGACAACCTAACCAAACAGGCTCCTTTCGGAGCCACAGGATATCACTTAAAGAGAGAAATATACGACATCAACGTTTTGCAGGATAACACTCTGTGGAAATTGAGTGTAAATGTTTTTGAATGGTGTAGATGTGAAGGGGTACTGCGGGGGCCTGGGGTGGGGGACTTAAACGGGACTTAGAAGGGCGCAGAAGCAGCAGCAGCAGCAGCAGGGAGGCGACCTTATTTTCACTCTGGTTCATTGACAGTACACATTTACCAGCAGCATACATTGGAGTCATATTCTAACTGTTGACTAATCAGTGTGTGGGCTAGCCAATTTGGGATAAACAGCAAGAATGTAATGTCCTCAATGAAGTAATGACATAGTTCAAGATGTCTTTGACAGTGTCACATTCAATAATATAGTGCTTTAAAGGTGTATCACAAAGTTTACATGCTGAGTGTTCCGGTATGGGTACAGCGTTACTAACTAGCCAGATGTGTCTGTATCCTAACCTAATTCTGGCCACGACTACATCACACAGGCAAGTTGTTTGGACACTCTTCCTAGCCCTCTTGGTCCCTGTTCACCTACCTACTGTAGCAGTAAGTAGGTACCTGTTGTAAATCGAAAGGTTGCCAATTCGTAATCAGGGAAAGTTGATTGAGCTTCTAAACTTGAACTGACATAATCCGAGGAGTGGTGATCCGAGGATCACAGACACTATCTCTCCCACTACAAATCCCTTCCTAACCTCCTGCTCCTTCCTCTGTCCTCCCCAAATTTAACCATGCTATCGCAAAGGTAATAATACAGGTAGAGACAACAACATATTTTCCTATTGTCTTATTATATATTAATAACAGAAACGCTGCCGCCATCCCGGAGGCTATACATTGTCTCACTGTTCATTACCTCCACAATTCTTCCTCTTACTTCTTCTTCCATCAATACTTTATTAACGGTGTATGTAAGTTTCACCATGTATTGCACTACAGCGGTAGAGCAAAGTATATTTTGTTAGCAATAAACCAAAAGCATATTTTATGGCCTAATCATCACTACATAGAACACCACCCATAAAGCATGATACTAGTAGACCACAAACTGCTATAAACACCCAAAGCATATTTTATTGCCTAATCATCACTACATAGAACACCACTCATAAAGCATGATACTATTAGACCACAAACTGCTATAAACCCCAATAATATAATAGACTATACTAGTGACTATAATTGTGTTACCCAATATTTTACGAAATAATACTATAAAACATAATAATAAACACACTATTAGTGTATATTAGTTGAATGCACAATCTGATGAGAAGTAAAAAAAAAAACAACAACATAACAATAACCTATAAAGAGTGTAGAGTATTTTTGTGCAAACTATTATACTAGTAGATGGTCTAAGATAACTGTATGTGAAGGAAAAGGTGTGCTCTCCACTCAAACTTTCTTTTTATGAAATCTCCAACTCCCCAGCTGAGCGGTACGCCCAATGGGAAACAAAACGTGGCACATAACACGCCGCCCGCCAGCTCTGGCTCGGTGAATAGGAATCAGTAATCGGGCGGAGTATAAACAACACCGCCGCCAATGTGCTCCTCCCATCTCTGAGGAAATCTGGTGGGCAACTTAGTATTATATTAGTATGTAATAATAATAACAATAATAAAAATAATAATAATAATAATACTAATAATAATAAGAATAATAATAATATTAATAATAATAATATTAATAATAATAACATGCAATTACATTTTATAACACATACTAACAAAATAGTGTATAGCCTACTATACTTAACTATAATAGGTTAGGTTGCGTAGGAGGATCTAAAAAGTACAGTAGTATATACACACACACACACACACATACATATAGACAACAAACTAAATTAGAAACCACACGTCAGTGAAGTTATCAAATCCTCCAGTTTCCGTCTCCACCTCCTACGCCGACTCAAGTCCCTCGGTGTTCCTGCACACGAGCTCCTCAGTGTTTACACAACATTCATACTTCCCAAGCTCACCTGGTCTTCTTCCCTAAATGCCACACAACGTAAACACCTAGAAAACGTGCAAAAGAGGCCATGCAAGATTATTCTCTACCCTTCCTACTCCACATATCAAGAAGCGCTCAACACACTGACCGACCCTTTAGACTCTCACTGACCATCACCACGACCTCATCTGCAAATTTGGTAAGAAGCTTCTACACCATCCCCGACACCGGCTCCTACTACCACCTGAGATCCCTAGTCCGAGAATTGCTCTTCGACACCACAACCGCATCCAGCCCATACGTGCACGAACTGATCTCTATAAGAACAGCCCAGTCCCCACCATTGTAAAAATTATCGATAACTTGTAATAAATCAGTGTACTCACTCCCAGTAAACACTACTCCTTGCACTGTCACTATGTTGAAATGAACTGTAGTTTGAGCTTTTCCCCAGCTAGTTATTATATGTCTTATTTGTGTCACTCATGTTACTTGTATATTATTTGTAATTCGTAACCCATTCCCCAAATATGTAACTGTATATTTTCAGCCTTCTGGCTGCCAAGCACTTTCAATAAACCGTTAATTATTATTATTATTATTATTATTATTATTATTTATATGTTGGCCCATACCAACTCACTCCCCTGAACCCTCCTCCCCACCGGACTATCAACAAGTTCTTGCCATAAGGTACTACCTCATTTGGCAAAGGAATGGAACCAGTGATGAATAGTGGTGAACAGTGCTTAACTCAGTGAAAAACAACTCGGCAGTTGAGTCTTACCCAAGCTAGCTAACCACCTTCACACAGTGAGGTCCCAGGTACCCGGTTATACTTCCCCTGAGACTCCACGATAGAGAGGCCTGGGACCACACCTCACCCACTTGAATGAGTGAGTCATGTGGACCACGTGGTGTCCCCAAGATGCTACGACACCACGTGGTGAATGTTTTGCTACAGCATCATCATGTGAAGTTCCTCATAACACCATCTGTGAGGTAACTGCTACATCATCAGGCCCCTCATAACGCCATCTGTGAGGGAGTTACTACACTACGTGTCTGGTGTTCAACACCTCACCTTACATGATCTATGCGTGCAAACATTAATCTGTATGTTCACTGTGTGCTCCTTCACCTTTCTCTAATGAGGGCTTTTGTTAAACCACCAATGTATGTACTAAGTCAATTGTGTCCAATGTATACTTTCGAAAAGCCCTTGTTTGGGTTAGGTAGGAGAGAGTAGTCGTCATTATTGTCCAAGCCACATTATTTATTTCTATATATAAGTAATGTAGGCTGGTTTTTAAATACCTCAATCCCCGAACGGTGCCGTTTGTATATTAAGAAATACCGAAGCCATACAGTACAACACCAGCGAATATGAAGTATCACTGTAACCGGCAACTGTTACTCACTCATACCTACATACATATATAGAGTCTTTACAGAATGATAGCAGACACGGGGAAGACGAACAACAAGAGGAGAAGAGTTAGAAGAAAATCAACTTCAAGCTAAGAAGAAGAATACCAAGACATTTCCTCCAAACAAGAAAACAACACACACACAATCCAGCCGACCAAACACTGAGAAACCATGGCGGAACCCAACATGCACCGGACGCTTGACCTGACTCTATCCTGCCGCATCCAGGCGAGTTGCTGCTTAAAGTCCCTCACGCAAGCGCTGTTTAGCCACTGCACCTATTCTATCCTCCTAAAATTCACTTCAATCCCCCCTGCCACTAGCATGTTATGTATGTATGTATGTATGTATGTATGAATGAATGCTAACTGCAACTTTGCGTATTAAAACTCATTACTATTACCGAAGTAATATAGTGCGTGGTTATGTTATGTCATGTTAGGATAGATTATAAACTACATTGGGTTACATTTCGTGAGGTTCGGTGACGCTACAGGAAGTTAGGTGAGGTACCTGGAGGTTAGGTGAATGTTGACTGACTGACTGACAATTATTAGGAAGTGGTTCCAACACGTTCACACACAACCTATACTCATACCACAAGTCCAGAATTAGAGAGGATCATGTGATTGGATATATTTTCAACGATTTACTCAGTGTCTAACCAACTCTTTAGCGATTTAAATGTGGACCTAAAATTAGGTCCGTATATTTGTTTGTCGTGGTGGTGGTGGTGGTGTGCGCCCGTCCATCAGGTTGATTAACCACCAAAACCATAAAGGGTGCAGCCCTGCCGTTTCAGGGCATACACATCCATGGCGGTGACGGTCTTCCTTTTTGCGTGCTCGGTGTAGGTGACGGCGTCACGGATGACGTTCTCCAGAAACACCTTGAGGACGCCGCGGGTCTCCTCGTAGATGAGGCCGGATATACGTTTAACACCTCCACGCCGAGCTAGACGACGAATGGCGGGCTTGGTGATACCCTGGATGTTGTCACGAAGCACCTTACGATGACGCTTGGCGCCACCCTTTCCAAGTCCCTTGCCTCCTTTGCCTCGTCCAGTCATGTTGTTGTGGTTGCTACTACAGGTGGTCCTGGTGTGGCTTCGCCTAGACTAGACTAGAAAATGCTAGTGACAGGGGGGAAGGAGGTTCAGAGGAAGAATAAAGATAGGATGGAAGTGAATTTTAGAAGGAGAGAACAGGTGCAGTGGCTAAACACCGCTTGCGTGAGGGGGTAGGCAAAATGCCCTTGAGGGTGCAACAACAACAATCAGGACGAGGCAGAGGGAGGGCGGGAGCAGGTCCGGGCAAGCAAAGGGCCAACGCGGGTGTTCTGATTGTCGTCCTAGCAGGCAGTGTTGGTAAAACGTAGGAAGAACCGCCCCGCCACGGCGGCGGCGCAAGCCGAGAAACGCAGGTGGACGGACGCACAGGCAGCACACGATCAAATCAAACAGAGAAGGTGAAAATATAGAAATTTTGCTAGTCGTAGGGTTGTTTGGAGAGAGATGAAGGTAAAGTCTTTGAGCTATGTCAAAGAGGAACGGAGCGAGTTGGAGGAAGGGTTTTTTAATCTTTGAGCTTGAAATGTCAAAGTATTCATAGTAAGGAAGGATGAGCGTATCGTAGGAGAGTTTTTAGTAATAGCGGCAGACAGATTTGAGCTTTTTTGTCAAATTATGAATTTTAGCTATGTCAGAGAGAAATGGAGAGAGTTGGAGGAAGAGTTTAGAATCTTTGAGTTTGAAATGTCAAAGTATTCGTAGTGAGGAAGGATGAGTGTATCGTAGGAGAGTTGTTTAGTAATAGCAGGAGGCAGATTTGAGCTATGTCAAATTGTGAACGGAGATGAGAGTGAGATATAGGTTAAGTTTCAGTCTTGAGTTAAGTCGATTTTGTCGAGGTGGCTGATTATAGAAGTTGGGTATGTTTGATTTGGTTTTTGAGAGTTGTAGTGTTAAGAGGGGCTTTGTCTGACGGGGGATGTTGTGTTTGGAGATTGGTGGAGGGGGGAGTTTGTGTTTGGGGATTGATGGGGGTGGCGGTTGTATGTTAATTTTAGGTGAATTAAAATTGCTTGAGGGGGGTTGTTGTGTGAGTGTGTATGTGTTTGTATGTAAATGTAGTAAGGGGAGGGAGGGAGGGTTAGGATAATGTTATAAGGTCAGGTGTGGTTCGGTTGTCGGGAGGAGGGGGGGAGGAGAGGAGAGGAGAGGCGGGCTTAGGAGGTTCTTGGGTTATTTTATAGTATGGTAGGATTACTTAGGAATGATATGTTTTGTGTTGCCAATGAATAGTTGTATTGAGTCATATGTTTTTTTTTTTTTTTTTTAGGAGGGCTCAAAGGACGGCTGGGTATGTTAGGTTTTTATTTTGGGAGGAGTGATAGGGTCTTTTCTTTACTTTTGTTTGGGGGGGGAATGTTAGTGCAGGTTGAGTGGGTTAGTTTTTTTTTTTTTTTTTTTTTTTTTTTTTTTTTTTTTTTTTTTTTTTTTTGAGTGGTCTTGAGTTTGAGTTGGTGGCGTGGGGTTTGGAGTGAGGGGGGGGAGGAGAGAATTGGTCTTAAGTTAGGTTAGGTTGATTGGGTTAGGTTAGGTGGGAATCGGTGGGTGTGGGCTGAGGAGAGGATAGGTTATTAGGTTAGGTTGATTTGGTTAGGTTGGGTGGGAATCGTTGGGTGAGGGTTAAGGAGAGGTTAGGTTTAATTTGGGGGGAAATTGTTGGGTGTGGTTATAGGGAAGATATTAATATAAGGGAGATGGGAGGGGAGTGTTTGGTCTGTTTAATACTTAAAGATGGAAATTCTGGGGTGCAGAGATGAGGTCTAAATTTTCGAGTGACAGTGAGCGAGGTGGTGGTATGAGTGTTGTGTATGCAAATGAGGGAAGGGCAGTTACGTGACTGTGTGTGGGGGAGTCGGGAGGTTGAGGGGAGTGTGCTGGGTTCGTGTCGGGGTTGATTTCTGTTTCCTTTGGGGTAGTGCCGTATAGGTTTACTTTGATTATTGATTTGGTTGGATGAGTGTATTGAATAATTTTTTTGCTGTCAGGTGTATAGGGAGACAGGGGGGAGGTGTTCTTCCTCTTTGGTCTAGGGGTCTTGACCACTATTTCTGTGGGGGGAAGGGCTGCCATTTTATTCTTGGGAGTCTGGGGTGTTGGGGGAGGATCGGGTTTGGTTTGGGTGTTCGTGGTCCGGGAGTTCAACGTAGTCAAGTGGGAGAAGTCGGGTGTAGGCAAGGTCGAGGTGGAGGGGCCGGTATGTTTTGGACTGATTACTTTGGGGGGTGAGGTAATGGTAGAATGGTGAGATAAGTCAGGTGTAGGCATGGCAGAAGTGGAGGGGAGGAGGGAGACAGTGGATTCTCTGGGGGGTGGGGGGGGCATGTTGGTACGGTCGGAGATGGGGGCAGTGGGGAAGATGAGGTCGGGACCGGTTCTGAAGGAGTCAGGAATGTTTATGGTAGGGAGGCCGTTGGCCTTCAAACCCTCAATTACCAGATTTAGAAAAAGTGATCTATTACCGTTGCTTAGGGAATGTGCCAGAAGTATGATGGTGGTGATTTTTGCGTCAGTGTCGGGGGAAGGGAGGGGGGCGGTCAGGTTGTTGGTCCAGCAAGTGCGGGTGGAGAGAGTCGTGGGAGTAGGGAGTGAGTGGTGGGGAGGAGGAGGAGGTGCAGTGGGAGGTGAGGGTAGGCGTAGGCGGGGAGGGGGAGGTGTTGTGCTGTTGTTGAGTCTGATTTGGCACTTGTTGCTGACGGCAGAGTGTGGGCCTTTACAATTGCAGCATCTAGTAACAGTGGCAGTGCAGTTTCTGTATGAGTGGCCTTGATTGGCACATTTTGAACAGGTTAGTGAGTTACTGCAACGGTTGGTGGTATGTCCAAATTGATAGCAGTTGTAGCATTGGTGGACTGGGATGTAGTGTTGGAATTCGATGTTATGTGAGGGGATGATGTTATTGCCGAATTTAATTCCGTTGGATTTCAATTTGATGGCGTCAGTTTGTGTAGCTGTAGTGATTTTCAACATGGGGAGAGTTCCCATCCGGGCTGCATATGTCATTTGGGAGGTGTTGTGTGTGTTGAGTTCTGTCAATAGGTTAGGATTGTCAAGGATATGGGGGATGATTTTTCTACATATGAGGGTGCATTTTGCGCGGTATTCGGGTGAGCTGAGGACCGTTAAGCCATTGTCTTTTAGTTTTTTGTTCAATGCTGGGGAGTGGAATAGGTCGGCGTCTTCGTCATTCTGTACAAATATTTTAATAATGTCGTCATTGGTGAAGGAACGTATTTGGAAGATCAAAGTCAGCTGGAAAATGAGTGAAGCGAGGTCTGTGCACTGTTGGATGGTACGGTCCACTTTGAGTTTAATTGAAGGCATGTTGACTGGTGGAATTGGAGATTTATGGAGATCTCCCCTAACAAATTGTCCCTAATTTCCTGCGCCCCTCACGTAGGGGAGGCCCTGCACTATCACAGGGGTCCCCAGGCGAATCGGCAGGCTGTGCTGACCCCCCGCCCTTCACACAAACACGCACTAGCGAGGTGTGGGGACAGAGGGCGTTTCCAGACGAATACTCCCCTGTACGTCAACTGACAGGGGAATAGGTCCTTTCACGGCACGGAAGATAAAGGTTAGAGTGGTAGAAAAAGGTCTGAAAACTTACTGCTGACTCTTTCTTCACACCAAGCCCCTCAGCAGCATTCGGGGTTCCTAAGGGAGGTCCGATACTGTAGGAGAGGCTCAATGTGTCGATTGAATCAACAGAATTGTCAGTTGGAGAATGGAGTCAGGTGCTTGTGATTTCCAAGGTTGGTGGGAAGGTGGGAGAGGTCCCAGAACTAGCGAATCAGCTATGTCCGTTTGATCTCCGGCTTCCCCGTCGCTCTGCGTGTCTGCTCTCTGTGGTGGTCCTGGCTCCAATGCGTACAGCCGAATCGAATCGAAAAATGCTAGTGACAGGGGGGAAGGAGGTTCAGGAGAAGAATAAAGGGAGGATTGAAGTGAATTTTAGGAGGAGAGAACAGATGCAGTGGCTAAACACCGCTTGCGTGAGGGATTATAAGATGGGGGCAGCAGCAACAACCCGGCTGGACGCGGCAGGGAGGCGACAAGACAAGGCCAGGCTAGCGTCAGGTCAAGCGTCAGGTCAAGCGTCAGGTCAGGCGTCAGGTGCGTGTTGGGTTGGGCAATGGATGTTCAGTGCTTGGTCGGCTTGATTGTGTTTGGTTTCTTGTGTGGAGGGGATGTCTTGGTCTTCTTAGCTTGATGTCGATTTTCTTCTCTCTCTCCTTCTCTTCTTGCTCTCTTGAATTGTCCATTCGTTTGTGTTTGGGTCTTCTTGTTCGTCTTCCTCCTCGTATTTTAAGTCCTCATAGGTGTGGAAGAATTCAGAGAGGGAGAGGTTGACCACGTGGGCTTCAGCACCACTGGCCGCGTGGGCTTCAGCACCACGGGCCACGTGGTGTTCTTGGTTCTGTGTGGTGGGCTGCTTCTGTTGAGTTTTCTTTTCTTGGTTTTTCTTTACTGCTGGTTTTTTCTTTTCTTGGGAGCGTACAGCAAGGAGGGCCTCTTTGTAGCTCAGTTTTTTCTCAAGGCGAGCCTTGGCTACCCTACATTCCTCCTTCCATCTGGGGCAGGTCCGGTCGGCGGAGGAGTGTGGGCCACCACAGGCAACGCATTTTTTCTCTGTGTTGGGGCAGGCCGTGTAGCGGTGTCCAGGGCTGCCACACATGGAGCAGGTGTCTTCCTGCGCCTCACACTTGTTTACAGTGTGTCCATAGTGCTGGCATTTGTAACACCGTTTCGGTCTGCAGTAGGGCTTGACTGGCATAGTTACCCACGCCAGTTGAGCTTCCTTGGGTAGGGTGGAGTGGTGTCCGATGAGGGCAGTGGTGTCGGACAGCTTCTTCACAACTTGGAGCTGCTGCTCCTTGAGGAGCTCACTCAGCTCTGCTTTGTCCATGTGGGCAATTTCGGCGTGGGAGATTACACCCAGCTTCAAGTTGTCCCACATGAAGGCAAACATTTTAAAAGGAATGCCGTTGATGTCTGGGATCTCCGCGAGTTGAGCGGGCATGCCCATCTCGGCGAAGGTGATCTTGATGTCACCATGGAGCTTTAGGCGTTCTACCTTGGTGACCCCCACGATCCCATTAGCTTCGAAAAACTTCTGGAGAACTAGGAGGTTTAGTTTCTTGGGGCAGGTCGGCGTGTCCGGACGTATCCGCGCCACGTTAACAAACTCGTATCCGTTCATGGTGAGGGAGAGAGAGTGTCTGTGGCTTCGCCCACGGTTTGGTGGGAGTAGGTGGCGTGCTGTGGACGCAGCGGTAGTATCGTTCATCCAAGGCCGTCCCTCCCTCTTGGAGGTGGGGCGTAGCTTGCGGATGACGCATGCGGCACTCGTGGCCAATGGGGTGGCCACTGAGGTGGAGAATGTCTGTATATAAGCCCGCCCGCCTGCCGGGCCGCCCGTATTGACTATTTCGTCGTCGAGATGGCCCGTACTAAACAGACTGCCCGCAAGTCCACTGGAGGCAAGGCTCCACGGAAGCAGCTTGCCACCAAGGCAGCTCGCAAGTCCGCCCCAGCCACCGGTGGTGTCAAGAAGCCCCATCGTTACAGGCCCGGAACCGTCGCCCTTCGTGAGATCCGTCGTTACCAGAAGAGCACAGAGCTACTCATCAGGAAGCTGCCCTTCCAGCGCCTGGTGCGTGAGATCGCCCAGGATTTCAAGACTGACCTGCGCTTCCAGTCGTCTGCCGTCATGGCTCTGCAGGAAGCCTCTGAGGCTTACCTGGTGGGTCTTTTCGAGGACACCAACCTGTGTGCCATTCACGCCAAGCGCGTTACCATCATGCCCAAGGACATCCAGCTGGCCCGGCGCATCCGCGGAGAGCGTGCTTAAGTCCTCTTCCTTGGGGAAAAACAAAAAGCACAACAAAACCTACCAGACATCTATAACTCGGCCCTTCTCAGGGCCAAAGAACTGTTCTGAAGATAATTTTCATGACAATCGAAATGGTTGGTGGACGGAGAGCGTTAATTTCGGTTACCCAAATCGCCTAACGGTAAGTTGGTAACATTCGTGGAGGTACGATTGTATATTAGGTCATCAATTCGGGAGGTGGGTGGGTGCAACAAACAAGAGCTAGTAACAAATAAATATATAAAGAATAAGTAAGTAAAGAAATAAATAAAATAAAAGAACATACAATAAAATAAAATAAAATTTTTTTTTACATGAAATAGGCATGCTGCAAACAAGAAATGAAGCCCAAACACACTCCATGTATGTCACTTTGCAGTGGGTGTAAAAGTACTCCACGCAGAATTTATTTATTTATTTATTATGTTTCGATTTAGTCCTGTTTCTACGCCAATAGAGAATGCAGATTATTATAATTTTTTTTTTATTATTTCCCTCTCAATATATCACTGTCGGTAACTGTCTCTTTAACATGTAACTGTGGCTCCGATGGAGCCGATTAAGTTGTAGTAGTGGGATGGCGTGTTTGTTGTACACAAGTAACCTCTTACTTGGAAGAGGTGTACTTGGTGACAGCCTTGGTGCCCTCAGACACGGCATGCTTGGCCAGTTCACCGGGCAGCAAGAGTCGGACAGCTGTCTGGATTTCCCGACTTGTAATGGTGGAGCGTTTGTTGTAGTGCGCCAGGCGGGAAGCTTCGGCAGCGATGCGCTCGAAGATGTCGTTCACGAAAGAGTTCATGATGGACATAGCTTTGGAGGAGACTCCTGTGTCGGGGTGCACTTGCTTCAGTACCTTGTAGATGTAGATGCTGTAGCTTTCCTTCCTCCTGCTCTTCTTCTTCTTGTCACCCTTGGCAATGGCCTTCTGGGCCTTTCCAGCCTTCTTGGCAGCCTTTCCGGAAGTTTTGGGAGGCATGGCGGCACAGTTACTCGTGGCGCGGAGCGAGAGAATTGAAAACTGGCCCGACTAACTTTTCCTTATATACCGAGCGGGCCGCTCAGGATCAGACTGGCTGCAGCTACGGCTCTCTTACATTGGTTGGGTCCGCGAGGCGGCCACCTGGCCTGATCCTGAGCTTGGTATAAAAGACCAAGGTGGCGGGCGGAAATTTAACTCCTATCACGAAAAGCAGCAGCAGCAACATGTCAGGACGCGGCAAGGGAGGCAAAGTGAAGGGCAAATCAAAGTCCCGTTCTAGCAGGGCCGGACTCCAGTTCCCCGTGGGTAGAATCCACCGTCTCTTGCGTAAGGGCAACTATGCTGAGCGCGTTGGTGCAGGTGCCCCTGTGTACCTTGCAGCCGTCATGGAGTACCTGGCAGCAGAAGTGCTCGAGCTGGCCGGTAACGCCGCCAGCGACAACAAGAAGACCCGCATTATCCCACGTCATCTTCAGCTTGCCATTCGCAATGACGAGGAGCTGAACAAGCTCCTGTCTGGAGTCACCATTGCCCAAGGGGGTGTCCTTCCTAACATCCAAGCTGTGCTCCTCCCCAAGAAGACAGAGAAGAAATAAGAACCCAAGGTTCGTTCACACAAGACAACCTAACCAAACAGGCTCCTTTCGGAGCCACAGGATATCACTTAAAGAGAGAAATATACGACATCAACGTTTTGCAGGATAACACTCTATTTTACGTCAAATTAGCATAGTATTGTGGAAATAGAGTGAAATTGATTTTGAATGGTGTAGATGTGAAGGGCGGTTGTGGGGGCCTGGGGTGGGGGACGTAAACGGGACTTAGAAGGGCGCAGAAGCAGCTTTAGCAGCAGCAGCAAGGGAGGCGACCTTATTTTCAGTCAGGTTCATACACAAAGAAATACATCAGATTCATTGACAGTACAGTACACATTTACCAGTGTGGGCTAGCCAATTTGGGATAAAGAGCAAGAATGTAATGTCCTCAATGAAGTAATGACATAGTTCAAGATACAATAAGTGAGGTGGCCTGAAGTCTTTGACAGTGTCCCATTCAATAATATAGTAGTTCTTTAAAGGTGTATCACCAAGTTTACATGCTGAGTGTTCCTTTATGGGTACAGCGTTACTAACTAGCCAGATGTGTCTGTATCCTAACCTAATTCTGGCCACGACTACATCACACAGGCAGGCAGGAGCAAGTTGTTTGGACACTCTTCCTAGCCCCCTTGGTCCCTGTTCACCTACCTACTGTAGCAGTAAGTAGGTACCTGTTGTAAATCGAAAGGTTGCCAATTCGTATTCAGGGAAAGTTGTTGGAGCTTCTAAACTTGAACTGACACAATCCGAGGAGTGGTGACCCGAGGATCACAGACACTATCTCTCCCACTACAAATCCCTTCCTAACCTCCTGCTCCTTCCTATGTCCTCTCAAAATTGAACCATGCTATCGCAAAGGTAATAATACAGGTAGAGACAACAACATATTTTCCTATTGTCTTATTATATATTAATAACAGAAACGCTGCCGCCATCCCGGAGGCTTTACATTATCTCACTGTTCATTCCCTCCACAATTCTTCCTCTTACTTCTTCTTCTTCTTCTTCTTCTTCTTCTTCTTCTTCTTCTTCTTCTTCTTCTTCTTCTTCTTCTTCTTCTTCTTCTTCTTCTTCTTCTTCTTCTTCTTCTTCTTCTTCTTCTTCTTCTTCTTCTTCTTCTTCTTCTTCTTCTTCTTCTTCTTCTTCTTCTTCTTCTTCTTCTTCTTCTTCTTCTTCTTCTTCTTCTTCTTCCATCAATACTTTATTAACGGTGTATGTAAGTTTCACCATGTTTTGCACTACAGCGGTAGAGCAAAGTATATTTTGTTAGCAATAAACCAAAAGCATATTTTATGGCCTAATCATCACTACATAGAACACCACCCACAAAGCATGATACTAGTAGACCACAAAAACTGCTATAAACCCCCAAAGCATATTTTATTGCCTAATCATCACTACATAGAACACCACTCATAAAGCATGATACTATTAGACCACAAACTGCTATAAACCCCCAATAATATACTATACTAGTGACTATAATTGTGTTACCCAATATTATACGAAATAATACTATAAAACATAATAATAAACACACTAATAGTGTATATTAGTTGAATGCACAATCTGATGAGAAGTCAAAAAAAAAAAAACAACATAACAATAACCTAGAAAGAGTGTAGAGTATTTTTGTGCAAACTATTATACTAGTAGATGGTCTAAGATAACTGTATGTGAAGGAAAAGGTGTGCTCTCCACTCAAACTTTCTTTTTATGAAATCTCCTACTCCCCAGCTGAGCGGTACGCCCAATGGGAAACAAAACGTGGCACATAACACGCCGCCCGCCAGCTCTGGCTCGGTGAATAGGAATCAGTAATCGGGCGGAGTATAAACAACACCGCCGCCAATGTGCTCCTCCCATCTCTGAGGAAATCTGGCGGGCAACTTAGTATTATATTAGCATGTAATAATAATAACAATAATAATAATAATAATACTACTACTACTACTAATAATAATAATAATAATATAATAATATTAATAATAATAATATTAATAATAATAACATGCAATTTCATTTTATAACACATACTAACAAAATAGTGTATAGCCTACTATACTTAACTATAATAGGTTAGGTTGCGTAGGAGGATCTAAAAAGTACAGTAGTATACACACACACACACACACACACACACACACACACACACACACACACACACACACACACACACACACACACATACATATAGACAACAAACTAAATTAGAAACCACACGTCAGTGAAGTTATCAAATCCTCCAGTTTCCGTCTCCACCTCCTACGCCGACTCAAGTCCCTCGGTGGTCCTGCACACGAGCTCCTCAGTGTTTACACAACATTCATACTTCCCAAGCTCACCTATGCCTCCTCCACCTGGTCTTCCTCCCTAAATGCCACACAACGTAAACACCTCGAAAAAGTGCAAAAGAGGCCATGCAAGATTATTCTCTACCCTTCCTACTCCACATATCAAGAAGCGCTCAACACACTGACCCTTTAGACTCTCACTGACCATCACCACGACCTCATCTGCAAATTTGGTAAGAAGCTTCTACACCATCCCCGACACCGGCTCCTACTACCACCTGAGATCCCTAGTCCGAGAATTGCTCTTCGACACCACAACCGCATCCAGCCCAGCCCATACGTGCACGAACTGATCGCTATAAGAACAGCCCAGTCCCAACCATTGTAAAAATTATCGATAACTTGTAATAAATCAGTGTACTCACTCCCAGTAAACACTACTCCTTGCACTGTCACTATGTTGAAATGAACTGTAGTTTGAGCTTTTCCCCAGCTAGTTATTATATGTTTTATTTGTGTCACTCATGTTACTTGTATATTATTTGTAATTCGTAACCCATTCCCCAAATATGTAACTGTATATTTTCAGTCTTCTGGCTGCCAAGCTCTTTCAATAAACCGTTAATTATTATTATTATTATTATTATTTATATGTTGGCCCATACCAACTCACTCCCCTGAACCCTCCTCCCCAGCGGACTATCAACAAGTTCTTGCCATAAGGTACTATCTCATTTGGCCAAGGAATGGAACCAGTGATGAATAGTGGTGAACAGTGCTTAACTCAGTGAAAAACAACTCGGCAGTTGAGTCTTACCCAAGCTAGCTAACCACCTTCACACAGTGAGGTCCCAGGTACCCAGTTATACTTCCCCTGAGACTCCACGATAGAGAGGCCTGGGACCACACCTCACCCACTTGAATGAGTGAGTCATGTCGACCACGTGGTGTCCCCAAGATGCTACGACACCACGTAGTGAATGTTTTGCTACAGCATCATCATGTGAAGTTCCTCATAACACCATCTGTGAGGTAACTGCTACATCATCAGGCCCCTCATAACGCCATCTGTGAGGGAGTTACTACACTACGTGTCTGGTGTTTAACATCTCACCTTACATTATCTACGCGTGCAAACATCAATCTGTATGTTCACTGTGTGCTCCTTCACCTTTCTCTAATGAGGGCTTTTGTTAAACCACCAATGTATGATGTACTAAGTCATTTGTGTCCAATGTATACTTTCGAAAAGCCCTTGTTTGGGGAAGGTAGGAGAGAGTAGTCGTCATTATTGTCCAAGCCACATTATTTATTTCTATATATAAGTAATGTAGGCTGGTTTTTAAATACCTCAATCCCCTAACGGTGCCGTTTGTATATTAAGAAATACCGAAGCCATACAGTACAACACCAGCGAATATGAAGTATCACTGTAACCGGCAACTGTTACTCACTCATACCTACATACATATATAGAGTCTTTACAGAATGATAGCAGACACGAGGAAGAAGAACAACAAGAGGAGAAGAGTTAGAAGAAAATCAACTTCAAGCTAAGAAGAAGAATACCAAGACATTTCCTCCAAACAAGAAAACAACACACACAATCAAGCCGACCAAACACTGAGAAACCATGGCGGAACCCAACATGCACCGGACGCTTGACCTGACTCTATCCTGCCGCATCCAGGCGAGTTGCTGCTTAAAGTCCCTCACGCAAGCGCTGTTTAGCCACTGCACCTATTCTATCCTCCTAAAATTCACTTCAATCCCCCCTGCCACTAGCATGTTATGTATGTATGTATGTATGTATGTATGTATGAATGAATGATAACTGCAACTTTGCGTATTAAAACTCATTACTCTTACCGAAGTAATATAGTGCGTGGTTATGTTATGTCATGTTAGGATAGATTATAAACTACATTGGGTTACATTTCGTGAGGTTCGGTGACGCTACAGGAAGTTAGGTGAGGTACCTGGAGGTTAGGTGAATGTTGACTGACTGACTGACAATTATTAGGAAGTGGTTCCAACACGTTCACGCACAACCTATACTCATACCACAAGTCCAGAATTAGAGAGGATCATGTTATTGGATATATTTTCAACGATTTACTCAGTGTCTAACCAACTCTTTAGCGATTTAAATGTGGACCTAAAATTAGGTCCGTATATTTGTTTGTCGTGGTGGTGGTGGTGGTGTGCGCCCGTCCATCAGGTTGATTAACCACCAAAACCATAAAGGGTGCGGCCCTGCCGTTTCAGGGCATACACCACA
Organism: Homarus americanus; assembly: GCF_018991925.1. NCBI lineage: Eukaryota > Metazoa > Arthropoda > Malacostraca > Decapoda > Nephropidae > Homarus > Homarus americanus. The sequence continues at coordinate 20,195 of NW_024742682.1, forward strand.
TCCATGGCGGTGACGGTCTTCCTTTTTGCGTGCTCGGTGTAGGTGACGGCGTCACGGATGACGTTCTCCAGAAACACCTTGAGGACGCCGCGGGTCTCCTCGTAGATGAGGCCGGATATACGTTTAACACCTCCACGCCGAGCTAGACGACGAATGGCGGGCTTGGTGATACCCTGGATGTTGTCACGAAGCACCTTACGATGACGCTTGGCGCCACCCTTTCCAAGTCCCTTGCCTCCTTTGCCTCGTCCAGTCATGTTGTTGTGGTTGCTACTACAGGTGGTCCTGGTGTGGCTTCGCCCACGGTTTGGTGGGAGTAGGTGGCGTGCTGTGGACGCAGCGGTAGTATCGTTCATCCAAGGCCGTCCCTCCCTCTTGGAGGTGGGGCGTAGCTTGCGGATGACGCATGCGGCACTCGTGGCCAATGAGGTGGCCACTGAGGTGGAGAATGTCTGTATATAAGCCCGCCCGCCTGCCGGGCCGCCCACTCATCACATCGCTCCTGAACGAAGAAGACCTCTCAACAAGACCTCCTGCTGGACCCGGAACTCTGAAGACCGCCCTCTCCCTTGTACCATTGTTGGCCATCTTCCCGGACCGGACCACCCACGACTGTCATCGTCCACAACAACTCACGAGCGTTCTCGGTTTATCGAGCATTAGCTTGCCCTCCCCACTGGTGGTGTGAGTGACCCACACTCCAGCTGGAGAGCAGTTATAGCGCGATATTCCCGGCGTGGTTTGAGCTCTTTTCCTTCTACTACCATTTTTCCTTTTTCGCTCTGGCCTAGGGACCTGCACCCTCAAAAGTGTATTCGTCCTGCGGTCCCCCTGTAACTGTTCACCTCCCTCCCAGGAGATTGTGAACACGAAAGGGGGTCGGAGCAAAACCCTCCCCAGCCGAGTCTTTCCAGGAAAACCGTGATCGTGCGGGTCCACCTGGAAAGAGGGTCGCAATCCTTATCCTTCCCAAATAGGCACACTTAGCTCACGTCTATAAGTGAGCAGTCACATACACTAGGAAGTAGGCTTCCCCAATCGGGGCTCCGTGAGAGAAGCTCAGGAACCACTCTACGACCACCAGCTAGTGGGGAGTGCTGTAATTCCTTTGCTGTTTACTCAACCGGAATAGGTAGGATCTAAATAAAAAAAAAAAAAAAAAAAAAAAAAAAAAAAAAAAAAAAAAAAAAAAAAAAAAAAAAAAAAAAAAAAAAAAAAAAAAAAAACAACAACAACAACAACAACAACAACCCGGTTATGGAGCGCGTACGCCCTCCTAACCGCGATCCCCGCCTGAACCGCCAACCTGACGACCCGAACCACGACAGGCTTCGCACAGAGAAAGCAGACCAGTTACGCGCCTTCAACGAAGCCCTGAAAAGTAGGAACTCTGCCACCACCTCCAACAACTCCACCACCACCACCACCTCCACCACCACCACCACTGCTACCGCTACTGAGGACAACTGGACGAAGGTAGAAAATAAGAAACGCCGACGTGCCTTTTCGGGAAACGATTGCCGTCAAGCAGCCCCCAAGGCACCCATCACCACCACCAGCTCACCTCCAACGACACTGCCAAAATTCCGGATCACGAAAACGGACGCAAAAACAACATATGCCGCCGTCACAGAGATGGAAAAGCAAAACCCACTGGCCAAGTTCTCAGTGCGGCCCAACCTAAAGGGGGAGATGATCGTTCACCCCAAAGACAAGAACTCCGCCACCACCCTCGACACTTACCTACAAAACACCACCACCATTACTTCAACCAAGCTAGACCCCGCCCAGAAACTGATGAAGTCGGTAGTCCTCCGGTACCCAAAGGAACTACCTCTCGAACCCCTGGAGAACCACCCGAAGATCCTAAAAGCCGAGAGATGCTCTCCCCTGTCCGACAAGACGGCCACCACGAAACAAGTCCTCATAACGCACTACGGCTCACCCCCAGCACCATAGACCTCAAAACCTGGGGGATCTACGAAGTGAGGCCCTTCGTCCCAGAGCCCCTGCGATGCTTCAGATGCCAGAAATACGGGCACCATCAGACAAGGTGCACGTACAGGGAAATCTGCGCAGTCTGCGCACAGAAGCACGGCACACAGTCCTGCCTCACCAAGCTGAAAAATGGGGAAAAAATTGCCCCCAAGTGTGCCAACTGCGGGGGCAAACACCACGCCTGGAATCCTGGATGCTCCGAGAGAACAAAGAGGGTCCAGGCAAACCGACCAGCAGCAAGACCGGCCCCCACCGCCTACACACCAGCCCCACCAAGTACCTTCGTGTGGGGAACCCAAAGGCCCAAACAACAAAGACAACCTCCTCAGCCAGTCAACACCCAAAGTGCAGCCCAGTTTCCTGGCCTCACTACAGCCACACCTCAGCCACCCAAGCAGCAGACAACGACAACCACGAGAAAGACAAAAGAAGCACACACCAAGGCACCAGAAGGAATGATACACATATCAGACCTAGCCAAGGTACTGACAACCTTCGCGGAGGGCCTAGCCGGACTACTGGGCCACAAGATCCAACCCACACAGCTCCAAATACTCATGGGGAGCGTCCTCGGGCAAGTCGCCACAGCTCCAGCCACCTCAGTGGAGGAAGCCACGCCGGTCCGCACACGAGTAACAGCCGAGGTACACTCTACACCGAAGAAGGCCACCAGAGAACCCAAGACACCGACAGCTCCCAAGATACCGACAGCTCCCAGAAAGAAACTGGACGTTTCAACTCCCCTGAACCGAACCACGGCCCAGAAGGCAAAAACCACAGAACACGAAGACATGGACCTGATTCAGTTGGAATCGAACTTGGACATCTCCATCGAGGACCACCAGAAGTCCCCGATGAAACAGTGGTAGAAAACGTCAGCACCCTGAACATCCTAACATGGAATGCTCAGGGCATCAAAAACAAGAAACACCTCCTACAAGAAGCAGCAGCCAAGGACAAGCTTGACATCATACTCCTACAAGAAACACTTCTACAAGAACACCACTGTTTCAAATTCAGCGGTTACAAGACATACAGGAGGCATTTCACGCAGGCGTCAACAAGAGGATGTATGATCTTGGTCAAGTCAAGCATACCCTCCGCCGATGTCACGCAGCAATTTCCATGTGGGGAAAACATCGAGACACAGGCCGTCAAAGTAACCCTCCTAGAACGGGAATTAACTGTTCACAACATCTACAAGAACCCAAGGGGCTCACTGGAGGTTACTCAATTATTTGCTTCGGCCGCTGACCACGCCACACTCATAGGAGGGGATTTCAACGCACATCATCCCTTCCTAAGCTCGGCAAGCCCCACAAATGAAGACGGCCTACACCTATACACCACCTTCCAAGATACACCCGAGATCTGCCTCCTGAACACCGGAGAGCCCACCCACACTCGGGGAGGAAGGCTAGATCTAACCTTCGTCTCCAGTGCACTACAGCCTTCGGCCTCCTGGCAGATACACCCCACGCTGACCAGTGACCACTTCGCCACCCTAACAACGCTGAAGGTGAACAAACTCCCCACTCCACCCCCCCCGAGATGGAGATACAACACTCAAAAGGCAGACTGGGGACTCTTCAAGAAACACCTGGCTAAGTGGCGCGAAAAATCACAGCCGGCCGGCGCAGCACCCGCGGATGAGACAACCCTCCACCACCAATTGGTCGAGGCGTTTCACCTAGCGGCAGAAGAGGCTATCCCAAAAACAAAACCCACATCAAGACAGTACAATGATTACTGGTACTACTGTCCCAGGGTGAAAGAACTCAAACACAGAGTGAACATGGCCCGAAGAAACTACAGGAGACATCCCACGGCAACAAACAGACATCTCCTGCAAGTCATAGTCAAGGATACCAGGGAAGAGAAGGAAGAAATTAAAAACGTAAGCTGGCTCAAGTGGTGCTCCGAACTGAACGAGCACACCTCCCTGGGCAAGATGTGGGCCCAGATCCGAAGGGCATCTGGGAAGGCGACACCACCACCACCAACTCATCCCAACCCAGAAGAAGAAGCCGAGAGACTTGCAAAACTGTTCTCTGACCGAGCAGCAACGAAGAACCTCCCGAGACAGGCGGAGGAGCCACAACGGCGTCTGCGACAGGTCAGACTCCAGACGATCCAAGAGGCCTGCAACAGTGAAGATGACACTGACAGACCATTCAACCAGCAAGAACTCCAGAAGTCGCTAAAACGAAGCAAGGATACAGCTCCAGGGGCCGACAGAATAACCTACTCCATGCTCTCTCATGCCGGTACAGCCGGACACGAGGCTCTGCTGCAAGCCATCAATGCTGCGTGGACAGCACAAAGACTCCCACCGGAATGGAAGAAGGCAGATATACAGCCCATTCCGAAGCCCAGAGAACCAGACAAACCGAGGCCCATCTCCCTTCTCAGCTGCATAGCGAAGACGGAAGAAAGAATGGCTCTCAACCGACTCAAGTGGAAAGTAGGCAGCCCACACCCTCACATCTTTGCTTACACCGAGAACACCGGCACAGGCAACAACATCGCCGAGATACTCAGCACAGTGGACAACAAACCAGCTCTGGTGGTCTTCCTCGACCTGGAGAAAGCCTTCGAACTAGCAAATCCTTTGGCCATTACAACTACGCTCGCTAAAAAAGGCGTCAAGGGAAGGTTGCTGGGGTGGATCCAGAACTACCTCACACAGAGAGAAGCACGAGTACGCTTTCAGGGAGCAACCTCAAGCTACAGGGTCCACGAAAACGGAACCCCACAAGGAGGCATCCTCAGTCCAATGCTGTTCAATGTCCTGATGGAAAATCTAGTCAAACTTCCCTTCAGACAAACAGCCAAGCTCCTATGCTATGCGGACGACTTACAGCTCATAGTAAGAGGATCGAACAGACTAGCCAACACGCAACACGCACTCCAACTTATAGAAGAGGAGTGCAACAGACTTGGACTCAAGATAAATCCAGCCAAGTCGACAGCGATGGCCATCTGCACAGACACACCAGACAAGACGCTCTCCATACAAAACACGCCGGTAGTCTGGACCAACGCCCACCAGTGTCTTGGAATCTGGTTTGACCAGAAACTCACCTTCAAGCCGCAACTCGAGTATCTCAGGCACAGGACGAAGAGCAGACACAATATAATGAGGTCGCTCACCAGCAAATCCGCAGGAGCAAACCTTCATGTGCTCAAAGCCTACTACACAGCCGCCATCAGATCGCTGGTAGATTACAGTGCTCAAGCACTCATTGGACTGAGAGAAGACCAAATAGCTAAGCTAGAAGTCATTCAAAACAATGCTCTCAGGACCATGCTCGGAGCACCCATGTGGACCAGAATTTGCAATCTGCAAATGGAAACCGAGCTACCACCCCTGGCAGTACGGGTCAAGCAGGTGACAGCCGGTCTCCTCGCCAAAATCTGTAGAGCAGACAAGCCCACAGTTGCCAAGATTCGAATCAGTGCCTCCCTCCACCTCGACCACAGAGTGCGAGGGGGCACCTGGTCGCACGAGGCAAGCGAGGTCATCCGACACCTGCAAGCAGAAACACTCGTCAAGAACAACCAAGACACACGAGACAATGGTTACACTGTTCCTCCACCATGGAGCCCTCCACCAGCCACACTCAAATTCACCGACCTCGGCGACAGCAAAGCCAACCTCCAGAAGGAGGACCTCAAAAAAATATCTCTCCAAGCCATAGCCACCGAGACACCGGCTGATGCAGCATCATACTTCACAGACGGCTCGGTGGACCCAAAACATCACAGATCCGGAGCGGCCTTCTACACCCAAGGTCAGACCCTCAAATGGAGACTTTCCAACGACTGCTCCACCCTACAAACAGAACTGGTAGCAATCTCAAAAGCCCTACAACACGCTGCAACACAACACAACAAGTCCGTCATAATTCACACGGACTCGAAATCGGCCATGCAGGCGCTGCAACACAGTCAACCAAGAGACAACGTCCACATCATCACCTCGATCCTCGCACAGCTACAGGAATTCCAAAGCCAACACCGACCAGTCGTCTTACACTGGATTCCCAGTCATGTAGGGATCGGAGGAAACGACGTGGCAGACGAAGCAGCCAAGGCAGCTACACGTTCTAGTAGCGTACACATCCAAGTGCCAGCAAGTGTGCAACAGATCAAGAATCACCTCAGAAAGACTACCAAGCTCCACATCAAAAAGAGCTTCCTTCACGCACTCAACGCTGGTTCCCAATCAGCCAAATGGTACCTGGCGGCCACAAAAGGGGAACCACCTTTCGCAGACAAGAAAACTCCAAGACAAACCCAAGTCAGCCTTCACCGACTACGACTAGGGTACAAGTGCTCCTGGCAGATGATCGGAAACGACGTCATGGAATGCACCTACTGTCAGGAGCCAGCAGCCAACCCACTTGAACACTATCTCCTCGATTGCGAGGTCACACAAAACCTCCGAGACAGAACTCAAATCTCCCAAGAAACACACACAACACCAGCGGCCACTCTAACCCGAAAGGCCCACACAGACCACATTCACCACCTACTCCGGGTCATCACACGATACCCACCACCCAGATAGCTTAGAAAGCATCCTCTCCCAGCAAGTGCGGACCCCAGTTCGGGGGGCGCGCCACTCCGAGGCTGACCACGTCCAAGAGTGGGTGCCGGTGGTAAGCGTCCACTGATCGGGGGTCCGCTCACACTTGCAACCTGCAGTATCCCTCCAATCTGCAGGTGGGACCACCTCCAATCCCAATCCGGTCTGGCTGCTCCTGGAGCTCCAGCCGGAACCACCAAACGGGCCGCCTATAGGCAAAGGCCCGTGTCGGACTACGGTCCGACAATCTATACAACAACAACAACAACCGGGCCGCCCGTATTGACTATTTCGTCGTCGAGATGGCCCGTACTAAACCGACTGCCCGCAAGTCCACTGGAGGCAAGGCTCCACGGAAGCAGCTTGCCACCAAGGCAGCTCGCAAGTCCGCCCAGCCACCGGTGGTGTCAAGAAGCCCCATCGTTACAGGCCCGGAACCGTCGCCCTTCGTGAGATCCGTCGTTACCAGAAGAGCACAGAGCTACTCATCAGGAAGCTGCCCTTCCAGCGCCTGGTGCGTGAGATCGCCCAGGATTTCAAGACTGACCTGCGCTTCCAGTCGTCTGCCGTCATGGCTCTGCAGGAAGCCTCTGAGGCTTACCTGGTGGGTCTTTTCGAGTACACCAACCTGTGTGCCATTCACGCCAAGCGCGTTACCATCATGCCCAAGGACATCCAGCTGGCCCGGCGCATCCGCGGAGAGCGTGCTTAAGTCCTCTTCCTTGGGGAAAAAGAAAAAGCACAACAAAACCTACCAGACATCTATAACTCGGCCCTTCTCAGGGCCAAAGAACTGTTCTGAAGATAATTTTCATGACAATCGAAATGGTTGGTGGTAGGAGAGCGTTAATTTCGGTTACCCAAATCGCCTAACGGTAAGTTGGTAACATTCGTGCAGGCACGAATGTATAGTAGGTCATCAATTCGGGAGGTGGGTGGGTGCAACAAACAAGAGCTAGTAACAAATAAATGTATAAAGAATAAGTAAGTAAATAAATAAATAAAATAAAAGAAAATACAATAAAATAAAAGAAAATACAATAAAATACAATAAAATAAAATAAATTGTTTACATGAATTAGGCGTGCTGCAAACATGAAATGAAGCCCAAACACACTCCATGTATGTCACTTTGCAGTGGGTGTAAAAGTACTCCACGCAGAATTTATTTATTTATTTATTATGTTTCGATTTAGTCCGGTTTCTACGCCAATAGAGAATGCAGATTATTATAATTTTTTTATTTTTTTATTTCCCTCTCAATATATCACTGTCGGTAACTGTCTCTTTAACATGTAACTGTGGCTCCGATGGAGCCGATTAAGTTGTAGTAGTGGGATGGCGTGTTTATTGTGCACAAGTAACCTCTTACTTGGAAGAGGTGTACTTGGTGACAGCCTTGGTGCCCTCAGACACGGCATGCTTGGCCAGTTCACCGGGCAGCAAGAGTCGGACAGCTGTCTGGATTTCCCGACTTGTAATGGTGGAGCGTTTGTTGTAGTGCGCCAGGCGGGAAGCTTCGGCAGCGATGCGCTCGAAGATGTCGTTCACGAAAGAGTTCATGATGGACATAGCTTTGGAGGAGACTCCTGTGTCGGGGTGCACTAGCTTCAGTACCTTGTAGATGTAGATGCTGTAGCTTTCCTTCCTCCTGCGCTTCTTCTTCTTGTCACCCTTGGCAATGGCCTTCTGGGCCTTTCCAGCCTTCTTGGCAGCCTTTCCGGAAGTTTTGGGAGGCATGGCGGCACAGTTACTCGTGGCGCGGAGCGAGAAAATTGAAAACTGGCCCGACTAACTTTTCCTTATATACCGAGCGGGCCGCTCAGGATCAGACTGGCTGCAGCTACGGCTCTCTTACATTGGTTGGGTCCGCGAGACGGCCACCTGGCCTGATCCTGAGCTTGGTATAAAGGACCAAGGTGGCGGGCGGAAATTTAACTCCTATCACGAAAAGCAGCAGCAGCAACATGTCAGGACGCGGCAAGGGAGGCAAGGTGAAGGGCAAGTCAAAGTCCCGTTCTAGCAGGGCCGGACTCCAGTTCCCCGTGGGTAGGATCCACCGTCTCTTGCGTAAAGGCAACTATGCTGAGCGTGTTGGTGCAGGTGCACCTGTGTACCTTGCAGCCGTCATGGAGTACCTGGCAGCAGAAGTGCTCGAGCTGGCCGGTAACGCCGCCCGCGACAACAAGAAGACCCGCATTATCCCGCGTCATCTTCAGCTTGCCATTCGCAATGACGAGGAGCTGAACAAGCTCCTGTCTGGAGTCACCATTGCCCAAGGGGGTGTCCTTCCTCACATCCAAGCTGTGCTCCTCCCCAAGA
>NW_024742683.1:10000-27500 GCF_018991925.1 Homarus americanus
AGGGGTGGCTGGGGGTACAGGTGAGGGTAGCACAGGTGAGATGAAGCTGGGGTACAGGTGAGGGTGGCGCACAGGTGAGGGTGGCTGAGGTACAGGTGAGGTGCTTTGTTAGGTGCCTGGAGTGAAAGTGCTTTGGTGGGGTGGCTGGGAGCCTGGGTGAGGTGCACAGGTGAGGTGGCTGGGGTACAGATGAGGGTGCTGGGTGAGGTGAACAGGGGTACAGGCATGTGCACAGGTGAGGGTGGCTGGGTACAGGTGAGGTGGCCGGTGAGGCCAGCTGGGGTACAGGTAGTGGCACAGGTGAGGGGTAGCAGGAGGGCACAAGGAAAGCACAGTGGGGTGGCTGGGGACAGGTGGGGTGCTGAGTGAGGTTGCACAGGTGAGGGTGCTAGCGACAGGTGAGGGTGGCTGGGGAATTGCAGGTGGGGCCAGCACAGGTGGGGTGGCTGGGGTGGTGGGGTGTGGCACAGGTGAGGGTGTGGCTGGGTGCAAGGTGGGGGCACAGGTGAGGGGTGGGCTGGGGTACAGGTGAGGGGTGGGCACAGGTGAGGGTGGCTGGGGTACAGGTGAGGGATGGCTGGGGTACAGGTGAGGGTGGCACAGGTGAGGGTGGCTGGGGTACAGGTGAGGGTGGCACAGGTGAGGGGTGCACAGGTGAGGGTATGGGGTACAGGAGATGGCTGGGGTACAGGTGAGGGTGGGTACAGGTGAGGGTGGCTGGGGTACAGGTGAGGGTGGCACAGGTGAGGCACAGGTGAGGGTGGCACAGGTGAGTGGTTGGGGTACATTTGTTTCTTCAATCAACAGAGTGAATTTTCACTGTGTAATAATTCACAAGGAAAGTCGTGAATTTCCAGTGCAATATCCACCGTTGAAGAGCAAAGTAAAGCCTATAGTGGTAGTTGAAGAGTCTTATTAGTGGTAGTTACTCAAGTGTGAAAGCAAACTAGCATGTACCTTAAACTACAAAAAAAGGATCACCAGATTAAGACTTAAAAATTCCGGAGTAAAAAGATAAGAACAGGTTGTATAACAAGATGTTGATGCGTAAGAACTAAATATTTCTAGGCAATAAAATTAACAAAGTGTGGCAATTAAAGTGGCCAAAAACGATACTCTAGACATTTTGGATGATGGATGTTATCTGCTCCATCACTTCCAGTCGCGCACGAGCAAGTGACACCACCCAAGGACCTTCGACTCGGTCAACAGGGAAGCCATCTGGTGGACTCTCAGCATTTTAGCAGCCCACAATTAATCGCCATTGTCAGGCAACTCCACAATGGCATGAACTATTTTTTCCACTATGGCACCCAGTCTGGAGTTCTTCCACATCCAACAAAGGGGGGAATAAACAAGGATGTGTACTGGCGCCAAACTCTTTCTATTTTCTGGCTGCCTTCCTTACTCGTGCCAGTGCCAATTTAGCTGTCGGGTGACAACGAGTACCCGATGAAGGTCTTTTAACATAAGACGACTCAGGCAGGAACAAAGGTGAAGGCAGCTCCATTACTGACTTTCAAATGCGACGCCCTCACCTTGTTGCTACACTGAACGCGACCCACAGGAGATCCTGAACACATGGTGCACTCATTGGCCTTCAGATGAATGTCGTAAGACTCAGATTCTCTTTCAGCCTGCACCTGGTTCAGACAACCGCCATCAATCAGCTTAACAGTACTCCCACTTTCAGTATCTCTCTCCCACCTGTCCACCACTGCGGACATCGATGAAGATTCAACATCAGATGTACATCTCAAGCCTTTGGCAGACTCAGTACTTGCCTTCAGCTGTAGGCTGATTATCAAGCTGCACAGTATTTCGAGCAGTGGCCTCCCCACCCTGCTATATGGCAGCGAGACATGGTCACCAGGAGGCACCTCAAGGCATGAAAACTTTCCAATGTGGTGTTTCATCCCTAAGTTCGCTCGAAGACAAGAGATCAAATGTCAGTATTCTTGCTGACACCAAGTGTGGGAAGGATCGAGGCTGCCATCATCACGAACAACTACGTTGACTGGCCATGTTACCCGCATGGACGACAGTAGATTGCCAGCAGCTACTTTACAGTCACCTAACGCATAACGTATGGTGGGCAAGAAAAGGTATAAGGATAGTCTAAACAATGAAAATCACCTGGGAGACCATTATTCACCGAAACGCTGGAGGGCACCACAAAAGAAGTGTCAATTCCTTCGAGTTAGCCTGACTGCAAACCGAAGCAGACAAGCGCCAACGCTGGAAGGACCCTGCCACCCCCTCCCGCACTAGATGTAACCCTCCCACGTGCAACATCTGTGATCTACCCTGCCGGTCCCGTATCGGCCTCCCTAGTCACCTCCAGAGCTCACCAGTGAAGGTGACATCCTTAATAACTCATATCATTGTATCACAGCTGATGATCGTCATACTCGATACAGAGAGACAGCAAAGTAGTAGTAGTGTGTTGTTTGTGTGTGTGTGTTTGTGTGTGTGAGACTCATGATCTTATTCATCCAACTCATGACTTGACTCATCATCTGACTCATCACTTGACTCATCATCTTCATCATCTGACTCATGACTTGACTCATCATCTGGACTCATCATCTGACTCATCATCTGATCTATCACTTGACTCATCATCTGACTCCATCATCTGACTCCATCATCTGACTCATCACTTGACCCATCATCTGACTCATCATTTGACTCTTCACCTGACTCATCCTCTGGACTCCATCATCTGACTCCATCACTTGACCCATCATTTGACCCATCATCTGACTCATCACTTGACTCATCATCTGACTCATCATTTGACTTCACCTGACTCATCCTCTGACTCATCATCTGATCATCACTTGACCCATCATCTGACCCATCATCTGACTCATCACTTGACCCATCATCTGACCCATCATCTGACTCATCCTCTGACTCATCACTTGACTCATGACTTGACTCATCCTCTGACTCATCCTCTGACTCATCCTCTGACTCATCAACTGTCACAACTAATGCACCAACTTTGTTAAAGTGAGCACATTTACACAGCAGATTTAGGCAGTGGTCTCGCTCACAACTGCTGAGAGAGAGATAAGACGTAGCTTCCAGAACAATGCCATGTTGTTAACTCTCTTTACTAGTGCTGTGTCAACCTATAACCAACCCACAACCTAACCTAACCCAGCCTAACCTAACCCAACCTAACCTAACCCAGCCTAACCTAACCCAACCTAACCTAGCCTATAACCTAACCTAACCTGAGCTGCCAATTCATTAAAATAATTTCTTCATTATTTAAGCAAATATACGAACTTTTGGTTGTCATGAATAGTTTAATATTATAAAAATGTTAACTTTGGATTTTTGAAATATTTATCCTGACAGTGATACCAGCCGAAAATATATCCATCTATCAACATCCCCATTACATCCAGTGTTGCCAGGACGAGATTCAGGGTAGGATCAATGCATCTTTGGTTGACTGTTCGCCTGTATCAGGCAAGGTACGAGGAGTAAAGACGACGCTTCCCCCTTCCAACCATCGACCTCACCTTAATGGTACAAACTCGTCACTTGTACAAACACGTCAGCCTCCACAAACACGTCATCTCCACAAACACGTCACCTCCTCACCTCCACAAACACGTCACCTCCACAAACACGTCATCTCCATAAACATGTCACTTCACAAACACGTCACTTGTACAAACACGTCACTGTACAAACACGTCACCTCCACAAACACGTCACCTCCATAAACACGTCACTTTCACAAACACGTCACCTGTACAAGCAAGTCACCTGTACAAACATGTCACCTGCACAAACATGTCACCTGTACAAACATGTCACCTGCACAAACACGTCACCTGTACAAATATGTACCCTCCACAAACATGTCACCTGCACAAATATTAACCTTACAAACATGTCACCTGCACAAGCATGTCACCTGTACAAATATGTCACCTGCACAAACATGTCACCTGTACAAACATGTCACTGCACGTCACACCAACAGTGTCCCCACTCTGCCTTCAACAAGCGGCCTATCATGGTAATACGAGGTCCGAAAACCCGATTGATGCTGTAACTCTTTGATTACCATATTAAGAAAATCAACTGTGATCGGCTTCAGTAGATCCTTCTGAGTTGACCCACAGCTGCATACGATGTTGCCACAGTTCAAGCAATTCCGCAGATCATGTTCTGTAAGGTTGTTGAGGAGCTCCATCGTTTTGCTTTCACCCTTCACCGACAAAACTTGGTTCCTTTGAGCATGGACTTGATCTTTGGGAGAGATAGAAGTCGCAGAGCCAGGTCTGGCTGAGTAGTAAGCGTGCCAACATTGATGTTTTTATTTCTCAAAAACTGCTTCACCGACAAGGTGTTGTGGGCGCGTTGTTCATCTGACAGCATTTTGGAACCATTTTGGACAAACTTTGCCATGTTAATTTCTTCGGTTAGAATGCGTCGAACACTTTCTGTCTAAATTAACTTTCTCAGCTATTGCTCCAACACCCAACCTACTGTTTCTTCTTATTACATCTCGCACTTTTTCAATGTTGTCATCGGTAACTGCTGTGCGTGGACGGCTCATGGTCATCATCTTTCACGGTTTCTCCGCCTTCCGAAAATCGTTTGTGTCATTCAAAACTCCGTGCACAGACACTCAATCTTCACCGTAAGCCTCAGTCAATAGTTAAAAAGTGTCCGTCGCGGATTTCTTAAGTTTAACTAGAAACTTGATATTAACTCGTTGCTCAGTTTTGCAGTCCGACATTTTCCGACCAAGCATAAGAACACGTCTATACTTCGACACGTGTCCAATTGTACTGAGTGAAGCGATCGAGTTGAGCCTTGTTACACTGTGACAGGTTAGAGCGTGTTCAGTAACCGTCTGTTTATCCTTCTCCTCCCACTCTTGGCTCCCGAGTTATAGGGTCAGTCTCGTTTTTGTGTCGACCTCGTATATCATGGTCTTCACAACATGATCTCTCTCTCTTTCAATATTACTCAACACTGCTTCCCTCACACACTGACACACCTTCACACACCTTCACACACTCTAACACATCCTGGCTCACCCCGACACACCCTAACACACCCTAGCATACCCTAACACATCCTGGCTCACCCCGACACACCCTAACACACCCCCACACACCTCCACACACACCGTCAGTGTACAGTAGATGGTCTGTGTGATGTTATTTTCTGTCTGCAGGTTATATATGTGGTCACGAGCTCTCACTCTGGCAGTGTGCTGGAAATAAGATCATGTGTGATCAGTCGTTTATGTGGATACGTGGTAATGTGATGGCAGGAGCTCCCATTTAGATTCACCAGTTTTATGAATCATTATACTCTAGCAGTTTCACGGGAACAAAAGGGCTATTATGAGGTTGACTTCAATTTTGTGTCTCTGATACTGAGTATTCCCTGTTCATTCCTCATATAAAGTTCATTAGTGCCTAGGGACAGCCCTAAGATAATTATAAGGGCCTTATGTTGTATTTTGCCAAGTTTGTCAATGCCTTCCCTGTCACAAAAGACCAGGCTGGCGTGGAATCTATCAGAGTTCTTACTAGCCTACAGGGGAGGTAGGTACATTATTCTGACAAATTTAATCTGATAACAGCGCCATAATGTGGGTGTACCCGCGACATATGTAAGAAAGAAAAGTTAGTCACATAAGTTACGGGCTTGGGGACACTCACATGTGGCCCCGAGATCAAACCAGTTACCTTTTAGGCGAGGAGTTGAGTTGTATCAATTCGGCCACCACTTCATACCATCAAACATACTGGTGAAGACAGGGACACACCTGCACCTCGACCCACAGTAGGTGGTGGAGGCCAGGATCTGCCTCCTCCTGCCAGAGGAAACCCATGGTGGCGAACACTCAAAGGCAACACACACACACACACATCAGGGTGAGTCACATGAGCCCTGTCAGGCAGAACAAGACAATGATATTAGTCAGGACAGGTGAGGTCTTCCTGCCAGGCACAGGTGCACAGGTAGCCAATATCTCTTACACTCGCAATGGAAACAATACCTGACTGGCAGTGATTTACGACACAGTGTGTATGTTCTCAGTGTGGGGAAACAAGGTGGGTGGTGGAACATGGTGGGTGGTGAACATGGTGGGTGGTGAACATGGTGGTGGTGAACATGGTGGGTGGTGAACATGGTGGGGTGGTGAACATGGTGGGTGGTGAACATGGTGGGTGGAGAACATGGTGTGGGTGGTGAACATGGTGGGTGGGTGAACATGGTGGTGGTGAACATGGTGGGTGGTGAACATGGGTGGTGAACATGGTGGGTGGTGGAATGCAGGGGTGGTGAACATGGTGGTGGTGAACATGGTGGTGGTGAACATGGTGGGTGGTGACCTGGCAGGGTGGGGTGAACATGGTGTGGGTGGTGAAACATGGTGGGTGGTGACATGGTGGGTGGTGAACATGGTGGTGAACATGGTGGGTGGTGAACATGGTGGGTGGAGAACATGGTGGTGGTGAACATGGTGGGTGGTGAACATGGTGGGTGGTGAACATGGGTGGGTGGGGACAGGTGGGTGAGTGAACTGGTTGGGTGTGAACATGGTGGGTGGGGACATGGTGGGTGTGAACATGGTGGGTGTGGTGAACATGGTGGGTGGGGACATGGTGGGTGGGAGGGCATGGTGGGTGGTGGAACATGGTGGGTGGTGAACTGGTGGGTGGTACAATTTGGTGGAAATTGGGTGGGTGAGTAATATGGGGGTGGTGAGAATATGGTGGGTGAAGAACATGGTGGAGCAGTTATGGTGGGTGGTGAACATAGTGGGTGGGTGTGGTGGTAGGACATAGGTGGGTGGTGAACATGGTGGTGGTGAACATGGTGGGTGGTGAACATGGTGGGTGAGTGAATTTCGATGGTGGTGAACATGGTGGGTGAACTGGTGGTGGTGAAGATGATAGGTGGGTGGGTGAACATGGTGGGTGGTGAACATGGTGGATGGTGGAACATGGTGGTGGTGAACATGGTGGGTGGGGAACATGGTGGGTGTGGTGAACATGGTGGGTGGAGAAACATGGTGGTGGTGAACATGGTGGGTGGTGACCATGGTGGGTGAGCAACTGGTGGGTGGTGAACAAGGTGGGTGGTGGATGGTGGGTGGTGAACATGGTGGGTGGGAACATGGTTGGGTGAACATGGTGGGTGGTGAACATGGTTGAATTGGGAACATGGTGGGTTGGAGCACTGGTGGGTGGTGAACATGGTTGGTGTGGGAACATGGTGGGTTAGAGACATGGTGGGTGGGTGAGACACGATGGTGGACAGTGGTGAACATGGTGGGTGGGGCTGTGGGTGGTGAACATGGTGGGTGGGGGATATGGTGGGTGGTGAACATGGTGGGTGGTGAACTATGGGTGGTGAACATGGTGGGTGGTGAACATGGTGGTGGGTGGTGAACATAGTTGAGTGGTGAACATGGTGGGGTGAACATGGTGAGGGTGGTGGTATGGTGGGTGGTGAACATGGTGTTAGTGTGAACATGGTGGGTGGTGAACATGGTGGGTGGTGAACATGGTGGTGGGCATGGTGGGTGGTGAACATGGTGTTGGTGAACATGGTGGGTGGAGGCATGGTGGGTGGTGAACATGGTGGGTGGTGCTGGTGGGTGGGGAACATGGTGGGTGGTGAACATGGTGGGTGGTGAACATGGTGGTGTGGTGAACATGGTGGGTGGGAACATGGTGGGTGGAGAACATGGTGGGTGGTGAACATGGTGGGTGGTGAACATGGTGGGTGATGAACAAGGTGGTGGTGGTGAACATGGTGGGTGGTGAACATGGTGGGTGGTGAACATGGTGGGTGGATGACATATTTAAGTGAACATGGTGGGTGGTGAACATGGTGGGTGGTGAACATGGTGGGTGTGGTGAACATGGTGGCTGGTGAACATGGTACCTGGTGAACATGGTGGTTGGTGAAGAACTGGCCGTCAAGTGAGTATGGAACAAGCTGGCGGCCGTCAAGTAGTGCAAGGAACAAGCTGGCGGCGTCAAGTAGTACAGGAACAAGCTGGCGGCCGTCAGTGAGTACGAAAGAACAGGCTGGCGGCCGTCAAGTAGTACAGGAACAAGCTGGCGGCGAACCGTGTACAGAAAACAAGCTGGCGGCCGTCGCGTAGATACAGGAAGAAGCTGGCGGCCGTCAAATAGTACAGGAAAAAGCTGGCGGCGCATCAAATGGCGAGGAACAGGCTGGCGGCCAAATCCGTGTAAGGAACAAGCTGGAAATCAAGTAGTAAAGAACAATGGCGGCAATCGGAACTGGGAACAAGCTGGCGGCAAGTCGGTAAAGAACAGGCTGGCGCCGTCAATAGTACAGGAACAAGCTGGCGGCCGTCAAGTAGTACAAAGCAAGCTGGCGGCCGTCAGTGGCAAAACAGGCTGGCGGCAGTCCGTGGTACAGGAACAAGCTGGCGGCGAATAGGCAGAAAAACTGGCGAGTAAAGAGAACAGGCTGGCGGCCGTCAAGTAGTACAGGAACAAGCTGGCGGCCGTCAAGTAGTAAAGTAACAGGCTGGCGCCCGTCAATGTACAGGAACAAGCTGGCGGCACGTCAAGTAGTACAGGAAGCTGGCCGCAATAGTGCACAGGCTGGCGAACCGTGCAAGGAACAAGCTGGCGGCCGTCAAGTAATACAGGAACAAGCTGGCGGCGTCAGTGTCGAACAAGCTGGCGGCCGTCAGTAGTCAGAGAACAAGCTGGCGGCCGTCGTAGTGCAGGAACAACTGGCGGCCGTCAATGGGAACAAGCGGCGCCCGTCAAGTAGTACAGGAACAAGCTGGCGGCCGTCAGTAGTGCAGGACAAACTGGCGGCCGTCAAGTAGTACAAGAACTGGCGGCATCAAGTAATAAGAACAGGCTGGGCCATCAAGTAGTAGGAACAAGCTGGCGGCCGTCAAGTAGTACAGGAACAAGCTGGAGGCCGTCAGTAGTAGGAGAAAGCGGGCGGCCGTCCAGTAGTAAAGACAGGCTGGCGGCCGTCAAGTAGTAGGAACAAGCTGGCGGCCGTCAAGTAGTAAAGAACAGGCTGGCGGCCGTCAAGTAGTACAGGAACAAGCTGGCGGCCGTCCAAGTAGTACAGAAACTGGCGGCAATGGCGGCAACCGTCAAGTACAGGAACAAGCTGGCGGCCGTCAAGTAGTGAGTATCATTGCAAATCCAGAAGTAGTACAGGAACAAGCTGGCGGCAGTCAAGTAGTACAGGAGAACAAGCTGGCGGCCGTCAAGTAGTACAGGAACAAGCTGGCGGCAAATAAGTACAGCTGGCGGCCGTCAAGTAGTACGGAAAAAGCTGGCGGCAGTCAAGTAGTATAAGGAAACAAGCTGGCAGCCGTCCAAATAGTATAGGAACAAACGGCGGCCGTCAAATAGTACAGGAACAAGCTGGCGGCCGTCGCATGATAGGAAAAAAGCTGGCGCAAATAAAATAGTACAAGGAACAAGCTGGCGACCGTCAAGTGTAAAATACAAGCAATGGCGGCCGTCAAGTAGTACAAGGAACAAGCTGGCGACCGTCAAGTAGTACGAAGAAAAAGAAGCTGGCGACAATCCCTGAGCTCAGGAACGACTGCGTCCGTCAAATAGTACCAGAAAAAGCTGGCAGCCGTCAAGTAGTACAGACAAGCTGGCGGCTGTCAAGCTTTTATTATGACTAACAGGTATTACTGGATTGATAACAAATATTTTAGTTATTGAAGCTTCTGACGACTGTTTTATTAATTACTGGCGAAGAATAAACAGTTTATTAATAACATTAAACATTGGCTGTGTGCACCATACAAGGCTGTGTGTGCAGGCTGTAGAGCAGTTGTGTGTTACAGCACATGGCGACACCGCATCACACAACTATGAATGATACAACAGTTGTGTGTTACAGCATGGCGACACCGCAGCACACAACTATGGTGAATATCACAACAGTTATTGTGTTGTTACAGCATGGCGACACTGCAGCACACAACTATGGTGGAATGATACAACAGTTGTGTGTTACAACATGGCGACACCGCAGCACACAACTATGGTGAATGATACAACAGTTGTGTGTTACAGCGCTAGCGACACCGCAGCACACACAACTATGGTGAATGATACAACAGTTGTGTGTTACAGCATGGCGACACCGCAGCACACAACTATGAAGTGAATGATACAACGGTTGTGTGTTACAGCATGGCGACACCGCAGCGCACACAACTATGGTGAAGATGATACAGCGTTGTGTGTTACCTTTATGGCGACACCGCATCACACAACTATGGTGAATGATACAACGGTTGTGTGTTACGGCATAAGCGACCCGCAGCACACAACTATGGTGAATGATACAACGGTTGTGTGTTACAGCATGGCGACACCGCATCACACAACTATGGTGAATGATACAACAGTTGTGTGTGTTACTGTATGGCGACACCGCAGCACACAACTATAGTGAATGATACAACGGTTGTGTGTTGGCATGGCGACACCGCAGCACACAACTATGGTGAATGATACAACAGTTGTGTGTTACAGCATGGCTACACCGCAGCACACAACTATGGTGAATGATACAACAGTTGTGTGTTACAGCATGGCTACACCGCAGCACACAACTATGGTGAATGATACAACAGTTGTGTGTTACAACTGTAGCTACACCGCAGCACACAACTATGGTGAATGATACAGCAGTTGTGTGTTACATATAGCTACACCGCAGCACACAACTATGGTGAATGATACAACAGTTGTGTGTTACGGCATGGCTACACCGCAGCACACAACTATGGTGAATGATACAACGGTTGGTAATGTTACAGCATAACGACACTGCAGCACACAACTATGATGAATGATACAACAGTTGTGTGTTACAGCATCAACGTACCGCAACTACAACTATGGTGAATGATACAACAGTTGTGTGTGTTACAGCATATGGCGACACCACCCAGCACACAACTATAGTGAATGATACAACGGTTGTGTGTTACAGCATCTTTACACCGCAGCACAACTATGGTGAATGATACAACGGTTGTGTGTTACAGCACTAATAGCTACACCGCAGCACACAACTATAGTGAATGACCACAACAGTTGTATTACAACTGCTCTTCACACCGCAGCACACAACTATATGGTGAATGATACAACAGTTGTGTGTTACAGCATAACGACACCGCAGCACACAACTATGGTGAATGATACAACAGTTGTGTGTTACATATCTTCACCGCAGCACACAACTATGGTGAATGATACAACAGTTGTGTGAGCACAACATCAACTACACCGCAGCACCACAACTATGGTGAATGATACAACAGTTGTGTGTTACAGCAGCTACACCGCAGCACACAACTATGGTGAATGACACAACAGTTGTGTGTTACAGCATAGCTACACCGCATCACACAACTATGGTGAATGATACAACAGTTGGCCAATGTTACAGCATAACTACACCGCAGCACACAACTATGGTGAATGATACAACAGTTGCTGTCTGTTTACAACTATAACTACACCGCAGCACACAGCTATGGTGAATGATACAACAGTTGTGTGTTACAGCATAGCTACACAGCACACAACTATAGTGTGATACAACAGTTGTGTGTGTTACAGCATAGCTACACCGCAGCACACAACTATGGTGGAATGATACAACAGTTGTGTGTTACAGCCTGGCAACTACACCGCAGCACACAACTATGGTGGAATGATACAACAGTTTGTGTGTTACAATAACGACACCGCAGCACACAACTATGGTGAATGATACAACAGTTGTGTGTTACAGCATAACGACACCGCAGCACACTATGGTGAATGATACAACGGTTGTATGTTACAGCATATGGCTACACCGCAGCACAACTATGGTGAATGATGCAAAGCAGTTGTGTGTTACCTTATAGCTACACCGCAGCACACAACTATGGTGAATGATACAACAGTTGTGTGTGTTACAGCAATAATGGCGACACCGCAGCACACAACTATGGTTGAATGATACAACAGTTGAAAGTAGTATTTACAGCTTCTATAAGCTTCCACACCACCAGCACACAACTATGGTGAATGATACAACAGTTGTGTGTTACAGCATCTTCTACAGCACACAACTATGGTGAATAATGATACAACAGTTGTGTGTTACAGCATGGCTACACCACAGCACACAACTATAATTGAATGATACAACAGTTGTGTGTTTACGCTATGTGACACCGCAACACACAACTATGGTGAATGATACAGCAGTTGTGTGTTACAGCATAACTACACGCAAGCACACAACTATGGTGAATAAATCTAACAGTTGTGTGTTACAGCATAAACGACACGCAGCACACAACTATAGTGAATGATACAACAGTTGTGTGTTACATATAGCGACACACAGCACCTAGCTATGGTGGATATTACAACAGTTGTGTGTTTGCATCAACTACACCGCAGCACACAACTATGGTGAATGATACAGCAGTTGTGTGTTACAGCAATAACTACACCACATACACAACTATGGTGAATGATACAACAGTTGTGTGTTACAGCATAATGACACTGCAGCACACAACTATAATTGAATGATACAACAGTTGTGTGTTACAGCATAGCGACACCACCAGCACACAACTATAATTGAATGATACAACAGTTGTGTGTTACAGCAATAACTACACCGCATCACACAACTATGGTGAATGATACAACAGTTGTGTGTTACAGCATGGCTACACCACAGCACACAACTATGGTGAATGATACGCAGTTGTGTGTGTTGTATGCTTGACACCGCAGCACACAACTATAATTGAATGATACAACAGTTGTGTGTTACCTTTATGTACCTGCAGCACACAACTATGAGTGAATGATACAACAGTTGTATGTTACAGCATAGCGACACTGCAGCACACAACTATAGTGAATGATACAACAGTTGTGTGTTACAGCATAGCGACGACACTACCTTTACAACTATGGTGAATGATACAACAGTTGTGTGTTACAGCATAACTACACCACCCAGCACAACTATGGTGAATGATACAACAGTTGTGTTACAGCTACATAACATACAGCAGCACACAACTATGGTGAATGTTACAACAGTTGTGTGTTACAGCAGCAACTACACCGCAGCACACAACTATGGTGAATGATACAACAGTTGTGTGTTACAGCACTCAACGACACCGCAGCACACAACTATGGTGAATGATACAACAGTTAGTATTATTTTAACATCGCTACACCGCATCACACAACTATGGTGAATGATACAACGAGTTGTGTGTTACAGCATAACGACACTGCAGCACACAACTATGGTGAATGATACAACAGTTGTGTGTTACAGCATAGCTACACCGCAACTTTGCTATAATTGAATATTAACAGTTGTGTGTTACAGCACTCTGCAGCACACACAACTATGAATGATACAACGGTTGTGTGTTGCAACATAGCGACACCGCAGCACACAACTATGGTGAATGATACAACAGTTGTGTGTTACAGCATAGCTACCGCATCACACAACTATGGTGAAATGATACAACAGTTGTGTGTTACAGCATGTAGCGACACCGCATCACACAACTATGGTGAATGATACAACAGTTGTGTGTTACAGCATAACTACACCATCACACAACTATGAGTGAATACAACGTTGGCGTACAGCATATTTCACCGCAGCACACAACTATGGTGACCGTACAACAGTTGTGTGTTACATATGTAACTACACCGCAGCACACACAACTATGGTGAATGATACAACAGTTGTGTGTTACAGCATAGCTACACCGCAGCACACAACTATGGTGAATGATACAACAGTTGTGTGCAGCATAGCGACACACATACACAACTATGGTGAATGATACAACAGTTGTGTGTTACAGCACTCTTCACCGCAGCACACAACTATGGTGAATGATACAACAGTTGTGTGTTACAGCATAACTACACCACCGCAGCACACAACTATGGTAGATGATACAGCAGTTGTGTGTTACAGCACATAACGACCTGCAGCACACAACTATAATTGAATGATACAACAGTTGTGTGTTACAGCAACTACACCGCAGCACACAACTATGGTGAATGATACAACAGTTGTGTGTTACAGCATAGCTACACCGCCCAGCACACAACTATGGTGAATGATACAACAGTTGTGTTTTGTATGGCTACCGCAGCACACAACTATGGTGAATGATGCAACAGTTTGTGTGTTGCAACTATCTTCACACCGCAGCACACAACTATGGTGAATGATACAGCAATTTGTGTGTTACAGCATCAGCTACACCGCATCACACAGCCTGAATGATGATACAACAGTTGTGTGCCGCAGCATCTCTTCACCGCAGCACACAGCTATGGTGAATGATACCAACGGTTGTGATGTTTGACATCAACTACACCACGGCACACCGCTATGGTGAATGATACAACAGTTGTGTTACAGCACCATCAGCTACACCGCAGCACCACAACTATAATTGAACCGTACATGGTTGTGTGTATTTTAAGCATCTTCACACCGCAGCTTTTTACAACTATGGTGAATGATACAACAGTTGTGTGTTGCAGCACAACTTTACACCGCAGCACACAATATAGTGAATGATACAACGGTTGTTATTATTTGTATAAACACCGCAGCACCACAACTATAGTGGGGCCAAATACAACAGTTGTAATGATGTTTACCTTGCTCGACACCGCAGCACTACAACGCTATGGTGGAATGATACAACAGTTGTAATGTTTACAGCATAACTACCTGTACACAACTATGAATTGAATGATACAACAGTTGTGTGTTACATATAACTACACCGCAGCACACGCTATAATTGAATGATAACAGTTGTGCAATGTTACAGCATATGGCGACACCGCAGCACACAACTATATTGAATGATACAACAGTTGTGTGTTACGGCATAAAGCTCACGCAGCACAACTATGGTGAATGATACAACAGTTGTGTGTTACAGCATAAGCTACACCGCAACACACAACTATGGTGGGCCGTGCAACAGTTGTGGTACAGCATAGCTACACCGCAGCACACAACTATAGTGAATGATACAACAGTTGTGTGTTACCTTTATCAGCGACACCGCAGCACACAACTGGTGAATGATACAACAGTTGTGTGTTACAGCATAATACACCACAGCACACAACTATAATTGAATGATACAACAGTTGTGTGTTACAGCCCATCAACGACACCGCAGCACACAACGCTATAGTGAATGATACAACAGTTGTGGTATTTTAGCATAAACACACAGCACACGCTATATTGAATAAATACAACAGTTGTGTGTTACAGCATATTACACCACCAGCACACAACTATGGTGAATGATACAACAGTTGTGTGTTACAGCATATTTCACCACCCAGCACACAACTATGGTGAATGATACAACAGTTGTGTGTTACAGCATAAACGACCTGCAGCACACAACTATGGTGAATGATACAACAGTTGTGTGTTACAGCATAACGACACCGCAGCACACAACTATAATTGAATGATACAACAGTTGTGTGTTACAGCATAGCTACACCACCTTTACACAACTATAGTGAATGACACAACAGTTGTGTTACATATAAGCGACACTGCAGCACACAACTATGGTGAATGATACAACAGTTGTGTGTTACAGCATGGCGACACTGCAGCACACAACTATAATTGAATGATACAACAGTTGTGTGTTACAGCATGGCTACACACAGCACACAACTATGGTGAATGATACAACAGTTGTGTGTTACAGCACTCAACGACACAGCAGCACACAACTATAGTGAATGATACAACAGTTGTGTCTTTAGCATAACTACACCGCAGCACACACAACTATAGTAGATGATACAACAGTTGTGTGTTACAACATAGCGACACCGCAGCACACAACTATATTTGAATGATGCAGTTGTGTGTTACAGCATAACTACACCGCATCCACACAGCTATGGTGAATGATACAACAGTTGTGTGTTACAACTTTAGCATAGCGACACTGCAGCACACAACTATGAGGTGATACAACAGTTGTGTGTTACTGCATAGCTACTACGCTTTGTAACTATAGTGAATATTTCTAACAGTTATTAGTATTTACAGCATAGCTTCTACAGCACACAACTATGGTGAATGATACAACAGTTGTGTGTTACAGCAGCAAGCGACACCGCAGCACACAACTATAAGTGAATGATGCAACAGTTGTGTGTTACAGCATGCTACACCGCATCACACAACTATGGTGAATGATACAACAGTTGTGTGTTACAGCATAGCGACACCGCATCACACAACTTCGCGGGTGAATGATACAACAGTTGTGTGTTACAGCGTAACTACACCGCATCACACAACTATGGTGAATGATACAACAGTTGTGTGTTACAGCACCAGCACCGCAACACCTGTATAATTGAATGATACACAACAGTTGTGTGTTACATATAACTTCACCGCAGCACACAACTATGGTGAATGATACAACAGTTGTGTGTTGTATCTTCACCGCAACTTACAACTATGGTGGAATGATAACAGTTGTGTGTTACAGCATAACGACACCGCATCACACAACTATGATTGAATGATACAACGGTTGTGTGTTACAGCCTTCAACTACACCGCAGCACACAACTATGGTGAATGATGCAACAGTTGTGTGTTACTGCTATGGCTACACCGCAGCACACAACCTGGTGAATGATACAACAGTTGTGTGTTTTGGCATAGCGACACCGCAGCACACAACTATAATTGAATGATACAACAGTTGTGTTACTGCTTTATAACACCGCAGCACACAACTATAGTGAATGATACAACAGTTGTGTGTTACAGCATAACGACACCACCAGCACACAACAACTATATTATGAATGATACAACAGTTGTGTGTTACAGCATAATACCGCAGCACACAACTATAATTGAATGATACAACAGTTGTGTGTTACAACATAACGACACCGCAGCACACAACTATAGTGAATGATACAACAGTTGTGTGTGTTACAGCATAGCGACACCGCAGCACCTAACGCAATTGAATATTCAACAGTTATGTGTTACGGCATAACGACACCGCAGCACACAACTATAGTGAATGATACAACAGTTGTGTGTTACAGCATAACTTCACCGCAGCACAACTATGAGTGAATGATACAACAGTTGTGTGTTACAACCTCAACGACACCGCAGCACACAACTATAGTGAATGATACAACAGTTGTGTGTTACAACTATCTAACTACACCGCAGCTTTTATGATATGATGGCTGTGCCGGACAAGGTGTACTGTAGGTATGCTGCGTCTCCATCACCTTACTGCACATATATATATGTATGTATGGATGTATGTTGAGGTGTAATGGTCAGCACT